>NW_007233847.1:0-9804 GCF_000164805.1 Carlito syrichta | reverse complement strand
TGAAAAGACATTGAATGGCAAAATGGATAAAATATCACCAGGCAACAATATACTGCCTTCATGAGACCCATCTCACTAGAAAGGACATGCACAGACTCAAAGTAAGAGGACGGGAAACAAATTTTCAGGTGAATGGAACACAAAAGAAAGTGGAGTCGTGACCCTAGTTTCAGACAAAATACTATTTAAGCTATCAAAAATTAAAAAAAGATACAGAGGGCCACTACATAATAATAAAAAGTTCACTCCATCAACAAAAATATCTATCCTAAACATATATGCACCTAACATAGGTGAAACAACTTTTGTAAAGCAACTCCTAGGAAAACTAAAGAAAGATATTGACTCTAACACCATCATAACTAAGGACTTTAATACCCCACTCACAACCCTAGACAAATCATTGGGACAAAGAATCAGCAAGGAGATACGGAACCTCAATGTGACTCTGGACCAAATGGACTTAATTGATACCTACAGAACACTCCATCCAAAGACCAGAGAATATACATTCTACTTATCACCGCATGGAACTTATTCCAAGATCAAGCACGTAATTGACCATAAATCAAGCATAAGCAAATTTAAAAGTACCGAAATTCTGCCATGCACCTTCTCAGACCAGAGTGGAATAAAAATAAACATTAGCACCAACAAGGTCCCCCCAAAACCCACAAAGACACAGTCATTAAACAGCATGATGCTGAACAACTCCTGGGTCAAAGATGAAATAAAAACAGAGATCAAAAGATACCTGGAAATAAATGAAAATGAAGAAACATCTTACCAAAATCTCTGGGAGGACTTAAAAGCTGAGTAAGAGGGGAATTTATATCCCTACAAACACACATGAAGAAAATGGAAGGACCACAAATTAACAACCTAACAAGCCACCTCAGGAAGCTGGAAAAGGAAGACCACAAAAACCCTAAATTCAGCAGAAGAATCCAGATCACCAAAATAAAAGCCCAAATCCAGGACATAGAAGATAAAAAGACAATTCAAAAAATTGATGAAGCAAAAAGCTGGTTCTTCGAAAGGACACACAAGATCGATGGTCCTCTAGCTAGACTAACCAAGAAACAGAAAGAAAAAACCCAAATAAGCACGATCAGAAACACAAAAGATGAAGTCACATCTGACCCTGAAGAAATACAAAAGATCACCAGAGACTACTATGTACACTTGTATGGAAACAAACTTGAAAATCTCAAGGAAATGGAGGACTTTCTGTCATCACACAACCTACCTAAGTTGAAAAAAGAAGAAATTGAGACCCTAAATAGACCAATAACAATCAAGGAAATTGATTATGTAATAAGAAAACTACCCACAAAAAAAAAAGCCCTGGACCAGATGGCTATCCAGCGGAATTCTACAAGACATTTAAGGAAGAACTGATTCCAATCCTACTAAAGCTATTTCAGGTGACTGAGAAAGATGGAACCCTCCCCAAATCATTTTATGAAGCTAACATCACATTGATACGCAAACCAGGTAATGATCCAACAAAAAAAGAGAACTACAGGCCAATATCTTTGATGAACATAAACACTTAAATTCTCAACAATATCCTAGCAAACCAGATTCAACAACACATCTCAAAAATCATCCATTACGACCAAGTAGGCTTCATCCCTGGGAGTGCAAGGCTGGTTCAACATTCGTAAACCATAAATGTAAATAAATACATCAACAGATGTCAATACAAAAACCACATGAATATATCATTAGATGTAGAAAAAGCTTTTGATAAAATCCAGCACCCCTTCTTGACAAAAACCCTCAAACATCTAGGCATAAAGGGAGCATACCTCAAAGTAGTGAAAGCCATCTATGAGAAACCCACAGCTAGCATACTCCTAAACGGACAAAAATTACAACCATTTCCCCTGAAAACTGGAACAAGACAAGGATGCCCTCTCACCCATCATGTTCAATATAGAATTGGAAGTCCTGGCTAGAGCAATCAGGGAAGAGAAGGCAGTCAGGGGTATCCAAATAGGAAAAGAGGAAGTCAAATTATCTCTCTTTGCAGATGACATGATTGTGTACCTTGAAATCCCAAGAGAATCTGTCAAAAACCTCCTTACACTGATAAAGGCCTTCAGCAAAGTCTCAGTATATCAAATAAATGTGCAATTCACAATCGCATTTCTTTACAGCAATAATAAACAAACAGAAACCCAAATAAGAAGCACAATTCCATTCAAAATAGCCAGAAAAAAAAAATGAAATACCTTGACATCTTCCTAACCAGAGACGTGAAAGACCTTTACAATGAAAACTACAAAACTCTGCTCAAAGAAATCAAAGATGACACAAACAAGTGGAAAAATATGCCATGGTCATGGATTGGAAGAATCAACATTGTGAAGATGCCCATCTTACCTAAGGCAATCTACAGATTCAATGCAATACCTATCAAATTACCAGCAACATTCTTCTCAGACCTAGAAAAAACAACACAGGAATTCATATAGAAACACAAACGTCCAAGAATAGCCAGAACAATCCTCAGCAAAAAAAAAAAAAGCAGGTGATATCCTATTACCAGACGTCAAACTTTACTACAAACCTACAATCATCAAAACAGCTTGGTATTAATATAGGAACAGGCATATAGATCAATGGAATAGAATTGAGATCCCAGAAGCAAAACCTCAATTTTTCAACCAACTCATCTTCGACAAAGCTTCCACGACCTATCACTGGGGAGAGGAAAACCTATTCAGTAAATGGTCTGGTAAAACTGACTGACCACATGCAGAAGATAGAAACAGGTCCCCTATCTATCCCCATGCACAAAGGTTAACTCCAAGTGGATCAGAGACCTAAGTGTAAAACCTCAAACCATAAGAACCTTTGAAAATGAAGAACATACCCTCACAGAAATTGGAACTGGCATCCAATTCCTGAACAAAACTCGAAACCCACAGGCCATAAGGGATAAGATAGACAAGTGGAACTAAATTAAACTGACAAGCTTCTGCAAAGCCAAAGAAACCATCAAGTGAGCAGGGAGATAGCCTACAGATTGGGAAAAAGTATTTGCCAACTCCAGGTCTGACAAAGGCTTAACATCCCAGATCTACAAGGAACTCAAACGTGCTGAAAAGAAAAAGACAAACAATCCCATTATAAAATGGGTAAAAGATATGAACAGACACTTCACAAAGGAAGACATCGAGCAGCCAACAGACACATGAAGAAATGCTCAACCTCACTAATCATCAGTGATATGCAAATCAAAACCACACTGATATACCACCTAACTCCAGTCAGAATGGCAATTATCAATAATTCAGATAATAATAGTTGTTGGAGAGGGTGTGGCAAAAAGGGAACACTCCTACGCTGTTGCTGGGAGTGTAAACTAGTGCAACCTCTGTGGAAAGCAATGTGGCGATTCCTAAACACTCTAAACATCAACCTCCCTTTGACCCTGTAATTCCCCTACTGGGAATATACCCTGAAGAACTCAAATCACTCTATCAAAAAGATACCTGCACGTGAAATTTTATTGCAGCATTGTTCACAATAGCAAGAACCTGGAACCAACCGTGCTGTCCAACAAAAGAGGACTGGATTAAAAAATGTGGTACATATACACGTTGGAATACTATGCAGCCATAAAAAAGAACAAAATCATGAATTTTGCAGCAACCTGGATGGAGCTAGAGTTTATAATTCTGCATGATATCTCACAGAAACAAACATCTGAGTATCACATATTCTCACTCATATAGTGGACCTTGATCATCTGACGCACTACCATAAGCAAATGACTGACAGTGGTGAGAAACTATAGGGGGGTGGGACTAATGGTAGTAAACATCTGTCTGGGGATGAGGAGACACCTGTTATCAAAAAGGGGGCCTGAATGAAGCATATTTGTATGCCTAACCCTTACCTGTACCCCACAATATCAAAATAAAAAATATTGATTAAAAAAAAGAAAATGCTATTCTGTGGAGAGACATGGATACTGGTGATTATATGTCAAAAACTGAGTGAGAAGAATACATTCTGAATGTAAAAGAATTTCTGGAATAGCTTAAACCAATGTATTTTGCTTATATTTTGTGTTTATGTCTATTTCAGGGTGATAAACTCATGTCTAATTAAGCCTACAATTTTTTCTTTCTATAAGAATAAAGTAAGAATTCTAAAAAATGAATTTGTTTCATCCAGGCATGGTAGCTCACTCCTATAATCCCAGCACTTTGGGAGGCTAAGGCAGGAGGATGACTTGAGGCCAGGAGCTCAAGACCAGCCTAGGCAGCATAGTGAGACCTTGTTTCAAAAAATAAATAAATAAATCAGCCAAGCATGGTAGTGCACATCTGTAGTCCCAGCTACTTGGCATGCTAAGGTGGGAGGATTGTTTTAACCCAGGAGGTTGACGCTGTGGTGTGCAATGATCAGGCCACTGCACTCCAGTCTAGGTGACAGTGAGATTCCAGCCGCTCACCTCCTCAAAAAGTGAATCAATTTAATTAATAGGTCTCTTTTTCTTTTTTTTTTTTTTGAGTTGGTGTCTCACTCTGTCGCCCAGGCTGGAGTGCAGTGGCCACTCCTGGCCACCGCAGCCTCGACCTGCTGGTCTCTAGTGATCCTTCTGCCACAGCCTTCCAAGTAGCTGGAACTAAAGGCGCCTGCTAACACGCCAGCTAATTTTTTGATTTATTGTAGAGATGAGGTCTCACCAAGTTGCCCAGGTGGGTCTCCAACCTGTGGGCTCAGGCAATCCACTCACCTCCGCCTCCCAAAGGTGCAGGATTAGAGGGTGAGCCACCAAGTCTGGCTATTGAAAATTAAAAAAATTAAAAAAACTTTTAAATCTCAGTATAATTCTTTTTGGTACGTGGTATTTGCCACCCTTTTAAACTCTCCATGGGGGTCGGGCTCAGCACCCTGTTGAGAAGAGGTGTTTCTCCATCCCCAGACAGATATTTGTTACCATTAATCCCATCTCCCTCCCTCCCCATAGTTTCCCACTACTGTCAGTCATTTTCTTATAGTATTACATTGGATGTTCAGGGTCCATTATTTGAGTGAGAACATGTGATACTCGGATCTTTGTTTCTGTGAGAGGTCACTCAGTATTATCGACTCTAGTTCCATCCAGGTTGCTGCGAAATTCATGATTTTGTTCTTTTTTATGACTGTGTAGTATTCCATCGTGTATATGTACCACATTTTAAAAAATCCAGTCCTCTTTTGAAGGGCAGCATGGTTGTTTCCAGGTTCTTGCTATTATGAACAATGCTGTGATAAACATACGTGTGCAGGTATCTTTTATATAGAGTGATTTGAGTTCTTCAGTATATATTCCCAGAAGGGGGATTGCGGGGTCATATGGGAGGTTGATATTTAGAGCTTTTAAGTATCACCACACTGCTTTCCACAGAGGTTGCCCTAGCTTACACTCCCACCAACAGTGTAGAAGTGCTCCCTCTTTGCCACATCCTCACCAGCAGCTGTTATTTTTTGAGTTGTTAATAATTGCCATTCTGACTGGAGTTAGGTGGCATCTCAGTGTGGTTTTTATTTTCATCCCCCTGATTATTAATGAGGTTGCACATTTCTTCATGTGTCTGGGGGCTGCTTGGATGTCTTCCTTTGTGAAGTGTCTATTCATATCTTTTGCTCATTTTATAATGGTTTTTTTTTTCTTTTCAGCACATTTGATTTCCTTGTAGATCTAGGATGTTAAGCCTTTGTCAGACCTGGTGTTGGCAAATACTTTTTCCCAGTTTGTAGGCTGTCTCCCTGCTCTATTGATGGTTTCTTTGGCTTTGCAGTAGCTTGTCAGTTTAATAAGGTCCCACTTGTCTATCTTCTCTCTTATGACCTGTGGGTTTTGGATTTGTTCAGGAATTGGATACCATTTCCGATTTCCATGAGAGTATTTCCTTCCTTTTCTAAGGTTCTTATGGTTTGAGGTTTTACACTTAGGTCTCTGATCCATTTGGAGTTAACCTTTGTGCATGGGGATAGATAGGGGTCCTATTTCAACCTTCTGTATGTGGTCAGCCAGTTTTTCCAGCACCATTTACTAAATAGGTTCTCCTCTCCCCAGTGGTAGGTGGTGGAGGCTTTGTTGAACATGAGTTGGTTGAGAAATTGAGGTTTTGCTTCTGGAATCTTAATTCTATTCCATTGATCTATATGCCTGTTCCTATATCAATACCAAGCTGTTTTGATGATTGTAGCTTTATAGGAAAGTTTGAAGTCTGGTAGTGTGATACCACCTGCTTTGTTTTTGTTTTTGTTTTTTTTTGCTGAGGATTGTTCTGGCTATTCTTGGACATTTGTGTTTCCTTATGAATTCCTGTGTTGTTTTTTCTAGGTCTGAGAAGAATGTTCCTGGAAACTTGATGGGTATGGCATTGCATTTGTATATTGCCTTAGGTAAGATGGACATGTTCACAATGTTGATTCTTCCAATCTATGAGCATGGGATATTTTTCCACTTGTTTGTATCATCTTTGATTTCTTTGAGCAGTGTTTAGTAGTTTTCATTGTAAAGGTCTTTCACGTCTCTGGTTAGGAAGATGCCAAGGTATTTCCTTTTTTTGTGGCTATTGTGAATGTAATTGTGCTTTTGATTTGGGCTTCTGTATGTTTATTATTGTTGTAAAGAAATGCGATTTTGTTTTGCACATTTATTTTATATCCTGAGACTTTGCCAAAGGTCTTTATCAGTGTAAGGAAGTTTTTGACAGATTCTCTTGGGTTTTCAAGGTATACAATCATATCATCTGCAAAGAGAGATAACCTGACTTCCTCTTTTCCTATTTTGATACTCCCGATTGCCTTCTCTTCTCTGATTGCTCGAGCCAGGACTTCCAATCCTATGTTGAACAGGAGGGGTGAGAGTGGGCATCCTTGTCTTGTTCCAGTTTTCAGGGGAAATTATTCCAATTTTTGTCTATTTAGAAGTATGCTGATGTGAGTTTCTCATAGATAGCTTTTACTATTTTGAGGTATGTACCCTGTATGTCTAGATATTCGAGGGTTTTTATCAAGAATGGGTGCTGGATTTTATCTAAAGCCTTTTCTGTATCTAATGATATAATCAGGTCACTTTTGTTTTGACAGCTGTTGATGTATTTAATTACATTTATGGTTTTACGAATGTTGAACCAGTCTTGCATCCCAGGAATGAAGCCTACTTGGTCATGATGGATGATTTTTGAGATATATTGTTGAATCCGGTTTGCTTGAATCTTGTTGAGAATTTTAGCATCTATGTTCATCAAAGATATTGACCTGTAATTCTCTTTCTTTGTTGAATCTTTACCTGGCTTGGGTATCAATGTGATATTGGCTTCCTAAAATGATTTAGGGAGAGTTCAGTTCCATCTTTTTCAATCGCCTGGAATACCTTCAGTAGGATTGGTATCAGCTCCTCCTTAAATGTCTTGTAGAATTCTGCTGGAAAGCCATCTAGACCAGGACTTTTTTTGTAGGTAGTTTTTTTATTATGTAGTTGATTTCCTTAATTTTTATTGGTCTATTTAGGGTCTCAATTTCTTCTTGTTCCAACCTAGGTAGGTTGTGTGATGTCAGAAATTCCTCCATTTCCTTAAGGTTTTCAAGTTTGTTGCCATACAAGTGTACGTAGTAGTCTCTAATGAACTTTTGTATTTCTTCAGGGTCAGATTTGACTTCATCTTTTGTGTTTCTGATTGTGCTTATTTGGCTTTTTTGTCATTTTTCTTGGTCAGTCTAACTAGGGGACCATCAATCTTGTTTATCCTTTTGAAGAACCAGCTTTTTGTTTCATTGATTTTTTTGTATTATCTTTTTGTCTTCCATGTCCTGGATTTGGGCATTTATTTTGGTGATCTGGATTCTTCTGCTGAAATTAGGATTTTTGTGGTCTTGCTTTTCCAGCTTCCTTAGGTGGCTTGTTAGGCTGTTAATTTGTGTTCCTTCCATTTTCTTCATGTGTGTTTTCAGGGATATAAATTCCCCTCTTACTACAGCTTTTAATGCGTCCCAGCGATTTTAGTAAGATGTTTCTTCAGGTATCTTGTTTCCAGGTATCTTTTGAACTCTGTTTTGATTCCATCATTGACCCAGGGGCTGTTTAGCATCATGCTGTTTAGTGTTCATGTCTTTGTAGGTTTTGGGGGGACCTTGTTGGTGTCAATGTTTGTTTTTATTCCACTATGGTTCAAGAAGGTGCATAGTAGAATTTCAGTCCTTTTAAATTGTCTTACACTTGATTTATGATCAATTATTTGGTTGATCTTAGAATACGTTCCATGCGGTGATGGGTAGAATGTGTATTCTGTGGTCTTTGGATGGAGTGTTCTGTAGGTATCAATTAAGTCCATTTGGTTCAGAGTCACATTGAGGTTCTGGATCTCCTTGCTGATTTTTGTCCTGATGATCTATCTAGGGTTGTGAGTGGGTTATTAAAGTCCCCAGTTATGATGATGTTAGAGTCAATACCTTTCTTTAGTTTTCCTAGAAGTTGCTTTACAAAAGTTGGTGCACCTATGTTCAGTGCATATATGTTTAGGATAGATATTTCTTGTTGATGGAGTGAACATTTAATCATTATGTAGTGGCCCCCTGTATCTTTTTAAAGTTTTGATAGCTTAAATGGTATTTTGTCTGAAATTAGGATCGCAACTCCTCCTTTCTTTTGTGTTCCCTTTGCCTGAAAATTTGTTTTCCATCCTCTTATTTTCAGTCTGTGTATGTCCTTTCTAGTGAGATGGGTCTCTTGAAGGCAGTATATTGTTACCTGGTGATATTTTATCCATTTTGTCATTCTATGTCTTTTCAATGGTGCATTTAGTCCATTCATATTCAGGCTAATTATTGAAATGTGAGAGTTCATCCCTATCATAGAGTCTTATCATAGTGTTGCTGTTCTTCCACTCGGTTTTTTTTTTTTTTTTTTTTTGTCTTTCTTTTGGTTTTGGGGTTGTTTCATGTATATTTTATTCTTTTCCCTGTACTCTTGTGAAGAATGTTGTTCTTTTTTCCTTTTCTTCTGTGTTTAGGACTTTCTTAAGTGTTTCATGTAGAGGTGGTTTGGTGGCAGCATAAGTTCTTAGGGATTAGATATCTGGGAAAGATTTTAATTCTCCCTCGCTTCATTAGCAACTGGAGTGCAGTCTTGGCCACTGCAGGCTCGAATTGCTGGGCTTCAGTGATCCTTCCACCTCAGCCTTCCAGTAGCTGGAACTACAGGCACACGCTACCATGCCCAGCTAATTTTTGATTTATTGTAGAGATGAGGTTTCACCAAGGTGCCCAGGTGGGTCTCGAACCCGCGGGCTCAGGCAATCCACTCACCTCAGCCTCCCAAGGCACGGGATTACAGGCTCAACCACCGAGTCTGGCATATTTTCAGTATTTTAAGGTGAAGAGGAGGGCAGAAGATTGGGTTCAACTGCATGTGGGGAATAATTTCAAAGTTATTATTAGAAGAAATTGTACTTAGTTTTCTTGTGTTCATATTCTTTCTTCCCCTAGTATTGCTGTTAAAAGTAGTTGGTGGAGAAGTGAAAAAGCTAAAAAATATGACCATAGTTAATAACCTCAAATCTCACAGGAGATTGCTTATTCAGAAAGAGAACAAATGTAATACAGAGATACAGTATTAGTTTCTAGTTCAATATCAATTTTATGCAGGAAATGATAATAGGGATAAGAGTAACTTTTTTGAATGGAAACTTTCTTTACAGCCTTAATGACTGTGTCTTTGAATACTTTTAAGTTGCAGTTCTATTTTTTCCCCTGAGACCCAATTAACTTAAAGAGTCCTCATTCTGT
>NW_007233846.1:0-3765 GCF_000164805.1 Carlito syrichta | reverse complement strand
AGCATTCCATACCATTCCATTCCATTCCATTCCATTCCTCTCCATTCCATTCCTGTCCATTCCATTCCACTCCATTTCATTCCATTCCATTTCATTCCACTCCATTCAATTCCACTCCACTCCACTCCATACAATTGCACTCCATTCTATGCCATTCCGTTCCTTTCCATTTCTTTTCATTCCTCTCCATTCCGTTACATTGTTCTCTATTCATTTCTATTCTATTCCATTCCTCTCCATTCTATTCCATTCCGTTCCATTCCTTTCCATTCCAATACTCTCCTTTCCATTAAATTCCTTTCCATTCCATTCCTTTCCCTTCCATTCCAGTCCTCTCCATTCCATTTGAATCCATTTTATTCCCTTTCTCTTTATTCTATTCCACTCCATTTGTCTCCATTCTATTCCATTCCATTCCCTTTCATTCCACTCCATTCGATTGAATTTTACTCCATTTCATTTCAATCCACTCTATTCCATTCCTTCCCCTCCTTTCCGTTCCATTACTCTCCCTTCAATTTCATTAATTCCCTTTCCATTCCATTGCATTCCATTTCTCTCCCTTCCATTCCTCTCCATTCAATTCCTCTCCATTCCATTCATTCCATTCCATTCCTTTCCATTCTCTTTATTAATTTTCTCTTCATTAAATTCCATTTAATTCCATTCCACCCCTCTCCATTCCATTCCATTCCATTACTCTCAATTCCAGTCAATTACTCTCCATTCCATTCCACTCCAATCTGCTTCATTCCATTCCACACAATTATATGCCATTCCATTCCACCCTGTTCCATTCCATTCCTCTCTATTCCAATCCATTCCTGTCCATTCATATCTATAGTATTCCATTTCTCTCCATTCTATTACCTTCCATTAAATTCCTTTTATTTCCATTCCATTTGTCTTCAAACCATTCCATTATAATCTATTACAGTCCCCTCATTCAATTACATTGCATTCCATTCCTCTCCATTCCATTCCCTTCCATTCATTTCCTTTTGATTCCTTCCATTTCTCGCCATTTCATTCCTCTCCATTCAATTCAATGCCATAACTCTCCATTCCACTCCATTCAATTCCTCTCTACTCCATACCATTGTACTCCATTCTATGGCTTTCCATTACTTTCCATTTCTTTCCATTCCTCTCCATTCCATTCCATTCTTCTCCATTCAATTCTATTCTATTCCATTCCTCTCCATTCCATTCCATTCCCTTCCATTCCATTCCATTCTAATATTCTCCTTTCCATTCCATTCCATACTATTCTATTCCATTCCAGTCCTCTGCATTCCATTAGAATTCATTACATTCCATTTCTTCCCATTGTATTCTGCTCCATGGCTCTCCATTCTAATCAACTTTATTCCATTTCATTCCACTCCAGTCCATTGATTTACACTCTATGTCATTCCATTCCACTCCATTCTATTCCTTCCCCTTCTTTCCATTCCATTCCTTTCCCTTCCATTTCACTACTCTCCATTCCATTCCATTCCATTCCATTGCATTCCATTCCATTCCATTCCTCTTCATCCATTCCTCTATTCCTTTTCATTCCATTCTCCTCCTTTCCATTCCATTCCTCTCTCTTCCATTTCATTACTATTCATTCCATTCCATTCATTTCCATTCCATTCCATTTTACTCCATTGTATTCTAGTCCACTTTATACCATTCAATTCCTTTCCACTCCATTCCTCTCCATTGCATTTATATCCATTCCATTCCACTCCATTCCATTACATTCTACTCCATTCCTTTCTACTCCATTTCTCTCCAATCCAGTCGAAACTATTCGCTTCAAGTTCATTCCATTCCATTCCATTCCATGCCATTTATCTCAATCCCATTCCTGTCCATTTCATTCCCTTCCATTCCACTGTACTACTTTTGTCTCCATTAAATTCCTTTCCATTCCATTTCATTCCATTCCTTTCCTCTCTATTCCATTCAATGTCATTACTTTTCATTCCATTCCATTCCACTCCATCCAATTCCACTCCACTCCACTCCATACCATTGCACTCCATTCTATGCCATTCCATTCCATTCCTCTCCAATCCATTCGAATTCATTTCATTTTATTTCTTTCCATTGTATTCCACTCCATTGCTTTCCATTCTATTCAATTTCATTCCATTTCATTCCACTCCATTCCATTGATTTACACTCCATTTCATTCCATTCCACTCCATTCCATTCCATTACCCTCCTTTCCTTTCCTTTCCTCTCCCTTCCATTTCATTACTCTCCATTCCATTCCTTTCAATTCCTCTTCATCCATTCCTCTCCATTCCTTTCCATTAAATTCTGTCCTTTCCATTCCATTCCTCTCCCTTCCATTTCATTACTATCCATTCCATTCCATTCCATTCCTCTCCTTTCACTTCCTCTCTATTCCATTCCTTTGAATTCCATTCTTTTCCTCTCTATTTCATTCCATTCTATTCCATTCCTTTCCTGTCCATTCGTCTGTATTAAATTTTTCTCCATTCAATTTTATTCCATTCCATATCTCTCCATTCCATTCCACTGCATTATTCTCAATTGCATTTCATTACACTCCACTCAATAGCACTCCACCCGCTACGTTAATTTCCACACAATTATAAGACATACCATTCCACTCCGTTCCATTCCTTTCCTCTTTCTTCCATTCTATTCCTCTCCATTCAATTCTATTGTATTCCATTCCTCTTCATTCCATTCCCATCCATTACAATACATTCCATATCATTCCTCTCCATTCCTTTCCATTTCATTCCATTTCTGTTCATTCCATTCCATTCTATTGCATTCCCCTCATTCAATTCCTTTCCATTCCATCTCTCTCCATTTCATTGCGTTCCATTCCATTACTTTCCATTCCATTCCTTTCAATTTCTCTCCATTTCATTCCTCTTCCTTCCATTCATCTCCATTCCTTTCCTCTCCATTCCATTCCATTCCACTCCGTTCTTCACCATTCCATTACTTACCATTCCGTTACATTCTATATCATTCCTTTCTATTCCATTCCATTCCTTTCCATTCCATTGCATTCCATTCCACTCCATTCCATTCTATTCCAGTCCATTCCTCTCCATTTCATTCCATTTTGCCCAATTCCACTCCATTACTTTACCTACCTTGCCATTCCATTCCATATCCTTCCTTTCCATTCATTTCCATTCCTCACCATTCCATTCCTCTCGTCTCCTTTCCATACCATATCATTCCCTTCCATTCCATTCCTTTCCATTCCATTCTGTTCCTCCTCATTCCATTCATTTCCATTCCATTCCATTCCATTCCATTTCTCTCCATTCCTTTCCAATCCTCTCCATTCCATTGTATTCCATTCCTTTCCATTCCTCTCCACTCAACTCCATTCCATTCCACTCTATTCCATTTAATTCCATTCCATTCCATTCCTCTACATTCCAATCCAATCCTCTCCATTCCATTGCTTTCTAGTCCTCTCCGTTGCAATCCAATCCTCTCCCTTTCATTCCATTCCTTTCCAATCCACTCCATTCCATTCCACTCCACTTCACTCCATTCCATTAAACTCTATTCCATTCCCTTCCATTCCATTCCATTGCATATCATATCGCGCCATTCCATTCCATTTAACTCTATTCCATTCCCTTCCATTCCATTCCATTGCATATCATATCGCGCCATTCCATTCCATTCCATATCATTCCTCTCCATTAGATTCCATTCCTCTCCATTCCATTCTGTACTAAGCTATTCCTCTCCTTTCCATTCCATAAC
>NW_007233845.1:52207-116902 GCF_000164805.1 Carlito syrichta | reverse complement strand
TATAAAAAAAATACTGATTAATTATTAAAAAAAAAAAAAAAAGAAGGCAAATGAAATACCAAGCCTGGAGGGAGCCTGTTACATCGTAAGGGTATGGAAACTACTGGGTATATTAGTAAATGGGCCCCACAAAGCCTTATTCTTTTTCAACAGACAATATGACCTGTTAAAATAGAGCTAAGCTAGATTTCTGGGGACCCACTCCTGCTTCTGTTTCTGTGGTTGGCAGGTCGTTATAGTCAGCTTGCCGACAGCACATCAGTAACATATTGTTAATATAATATCAAAACAAAATATATTTTGTTTTGTGAGAAATGCTTTTGATTCATTAATAACTGGGCAATTTGTTTAAATATAGGTAAAAAGCAGAAATCATTAAAAACCATTTTGTGCTATTATAAATAATTTATTGTTCTCTATGATTTTAGAAATAGGTTTATTATTCTTTTGGGTTTGGGCAGGCACTGAGACTGGTTTCAGTACTGATATTTTGCTTTGGTCCAAAGAGGCCAAGTCTAATCAGACATCAAAGAAGGATGACACCTTACCAAATTATCTTGATAAATATGCCAAAATATAGCCAAAAAATGAACAATGAACCAGATATACCAAAGACATGATTATTCTTCATGCAGGAAAATGGTTTTGAAAACCATGATTGAACCCTTTGTTAGCAAGGAAACAATGTTTTTGAGAAATATCCAGTGGATGGATATAGTTATAATTTGGAGAGTCTTTCAAGATTATACTGAGGAACTATATTTACAGAAAAACAATTTATCAAGTACCTGAGTATGATACTTTGAAAAGAACCTAAACTAATTTTGGCTATTAGAGTTCTTGTTTGGGGCTTTTAAAATCTGAGATGATTGACTGTTCAGTTGTTTTGAAGTTAATAGTGATGAGACTCCATGCATGGAAAATGTGAAAATTATATACATACATGATGCACACGTCAAAAGCCCATCTGCATCTATAAATGTCCATTCACATGAAACAAGAGTAGCAATTATTCCTTTTGCAGAAGTCACAGAGTAGGTGACATGTTCTAAGACTCTGTATTCCTTACTATTACTAAAGAACAAAATCCCAAACTGCTCATGAGACCTGTAAGATAAGTGAATGGCTTGGTAGGATATTTTAATATACCTCTGGATGGCTTCTGACACATTATCTCACTGGCATCACCATGATATTCTGGTCCTCAAGTGAGGCTTCATCCAGATATGGAGCAGTCACAGCTGTTTCATTATACAAGTGTTAAGGATTTTAGAGTGATGCTCTTTGCAGGAAACAGTGTAGAACAGCACTCAAAGGTTTCCTACAGAGGTGGAGTAAAGAGACCCTCACTGTGTTTAAATTCTATCCATAGCATCATGTGGTTGCATTTCCACGTCTATCAATCTCAGGGACAGTGACTTTGAGCAATACACTTAGTTTAGGGGCAAAGTACTTTAAATTGAGTCCTTGTGATACAATAAAGAAGTGAGAGCAGACTACTAATACAGTATTAATTTCACATATTATATATCATTTAAATGTATCATATGCTTACTATGCTGATACAGTGCCAAGGGCTATATATATATATATACTCCATCTTGTTTAATCTCCAAAAGGACCCTGCAAGTTAGAAATTCCTATCCCCATGCTACAGGTAAATAGCTTGGAGGGTTGTTAAATGTCTCACTCAAGTTCAACCTAGGCCTTTCAGACCCCAGCCTGAGTTCTTTTTTGTTTTTGTTTTTGTTTTTTTGGGAGGGTGGGTAGGGGTCTCACTCTGTCATCCAGGTTACAGTTCAGTGGCACAATAATGGCTCACCACAGCCTCAACCTCCTGGGCCAAGACAATACTCCTGCTTTAGCCTCGTGAGTAGCTGGGACTACAGGCATGTGCCACCATACCTGGTTGATTTTTTTATTTTTGTAGAGACAAGCTCTCACTCTGTCACCTAGACTTGTCTTAAACTCCTGAGCTCAAGCAATCCTCCTGCCTTGGCCTCCCAAAGTGCTGGGATTACAGGCATTAGCCACTGCACCCAGACTTGAGCTTTTAAGATCTGCTGCATTCAACTCTTTTCTAAGAGCTGCCAGAGAGAGCGCCTCCATTAGGAATTCCCAAGTACCATTACTGTGGTGACAATAGTTTTTTGTTTTGTTTTGTTTTTGAGTCAGGGCTTTACTCTTTCACCCAGGCTGGAGTGCAGTGGCACGATCATGGCTCACTGAGGCCTTGACCTCCTTCCTGGGCTCAGGCAATCCTTCTTCTTCAGTCTCCCTAGTAGCTAGGACTCGGTGTGTGCCACCATGCCTGGCAAATTTTCTTATTTTTATTTTTTGTAGAGTCAAGGTCTATGTTACCTAAGCTGGTCTCGAATTCCTGGACTCAAGTGATTCTCCTGCCTCGGCCTTCCAAATTTCTAGGATTACAGGCATGAGCTACTGCACCTGGCTGCAATAGATTATTTTAATCAGGCATCTTTAAAAAAAGCAATAATTGTCCCTATATAAATGATCCATAGGGAAATAACAGTCCCAGTCCAGATTTTCTATTATTTAAATTTGGTATGGCAAAGATCAAAAACTTGCCATGTTGGTCCAGACATCTGAGTGAACAGTGAGCAAACTAGGAAAAGGTTATGGGAGACAGTTGGGTAAGCCTTCACAGGAAATGGCTCAGGATCAGCAGAAGTCAATGCATGCTGTTCTCATCCAGAAGCTCAGATGTAAACTGAAATGAACATTTCCAGCCTCATATTAAGTGTAGAAAAAGTCATTTGCCACAAAGCTGGATAAGAAATGGGTTAGAAATTTTGAACACTAGGATTTGTTTTATGTAAGCTAGCTTTTGAACTTTTAACTTTTTATTTCCTAAAATTCTGTATTGCTTGATAATTTCAAAATGGGCAGTTATTTTTAAATTAAAAAAAATTAAGAGCAAAACTATAACAAAATCCCAGGGCTCATCAAAAAGAAAGATGGAAAAAACAGAAGGCCCAAGGCCCAAATCTGTGTTTGTTCCTGGTCTGGTGACTCCTGAGATACAGGTCCACTTGCCTCCTGGGCCTCCAAATTCCTTGGGCTCCAAGTCACAGACTTCCTAATAGCAAATATGGAAGGGTCCAATTTACCCAGAATGAAAAACAATGTCCCAGATCATGTCCTCATGGTGAGGGCACTTATATAGGAAGTACTCCAGGAGGAATCAGCCTGGTGACCAGAATAATCGTCACTGGTGCCTGGGACAGCTGGACCAGTAGGAACAGGTTTCTGGATGGACCTAATCATCACACAGGGGAAATTCTCAGTTTCCACCTCAGGTGTACAGCCTTCTTATCATGTACAAACGTCAATATGAATACAGTCACTGAATTTAATCGCATTCCATCCACCTAGGAAATGCTGCTGAAAGGTGCTTTTCTTTTTCTTTTTGAGTCAGAGTCTCACTGTTGCCCAAGCTAGAGTGCAGTAGTGGCATGCTCACAGCCACTGCAGTCTCGACCTGCTGAGCTCAGGTGATCCTTCTACCTCAGCCTTTCAAGTGGCTGGAACCATAGGCATGTGCTACCATGCCTGGCTAATTTTTGGATTTATTGTAGAGTTAAGGTCTTGCCATGTTGTTCAGACAGGTCTCAAACCCCTGAGCTCAGGGATTTCTCTCACTTCTGCCTCCCAAAGTGCTGGGGTTACAGGTGTGAGCCACCGTCCTGTCCTAAAAGGTTGTTTTCTAATGAATATATTTGTGTTTGGATAACATGTTAGAACATTTTATTTCCACTATTATTTTAATGTCACAGCACACAAGTGTATTCATATGTTTACTATCTTTCAGGATATAACAATTCAATGGGAACACTATCCATTTGACAGATAAAGTACTGACTTTTGGGTGTTGACTTTTCTAACCAGAGAAATGAACCTCTTCTGAGGTTTGTTTGTTTGTTTGTTTGTTTGTTTATTTGGAGTCTCACTCTGTTGCTCAGGCTGGAATGCAGTGGCATGCTCATGGCCACTGCAGCCTTGACCTGCTGGGCTCAGGTGATCCTTCCACTTCAGTCTTCCAAGTAGCTGGAACTACAGGTGTGTACTACCATGCCCGGCTAATTTTTTGATTTATTGTAGAGATGAAGTCTTGCCATGTTGCCCAGGCTGGTCTTGAACCTGTGGGCTCAGGCAATCCTCACTCCTCCACCTCCCAAAGTGCTGGGATTACAGGCATGAGCCACTGCATCTGGTTCCTCTTCTGAGGTTTAATAAACCTTCCAGGGTTCTATTCCATGCACAGATCTGTTATCAGAAGCATCACTGAAATACAAGCAGATAGGAGCTCAGCCAGTTCCCCACCCCTCCTCCTGTGATGCAGTTGTAACGATAGGAAACAGAATGTTCTCTTAGATAGAGAACTTCCCTTTTAAAGCGCCATGATAAGTGAAGTGGTTAGCTACTGGGAACTTTTCAGAAATGCAGGTGCAGGGCGACACGCTCTGGAGGGAGGAACAGCGTTAGTTCACTGGCTCAAGTGCTTGCCTCCCTCTGTGGGTCACGCTGGCAGCTCTTTCCAGGGCCAAATTCTGGAAAGGGTTTCAAAAAGTGTAAACAGATGTGTACATATTTCAAAGCCTATCAAATAGTTCCATCATAATAGAGCACCATGTGAGGTCTATGTTAGAAGAAAGATTGTGCTTCCCTGAGGACATCCGGTGTCATTAAGAAATGCAAGTCTTCAGCAGTCTTGAGATTGGAGAATTTTCAGAGGCTAAAAGGCATGAAGAAACAAAGGCGGAACCTGAAGCTGCCATCTCTGGCTGAAGCTTCTTCCTCTGCTAGGATCTGTGAGGGTTCCCTTCAATTCATTAAAGAAGAATGATAGCTAGACGCCCTGCTCAGGGAGAATAAGTCACCTGATCTCTCACTGGTGGAGATTTAAAGACATATTAATTGGTTAAATAATGATGTGGGTGCAGAGGAAAGTGCAAAGCTTCTTGAACTTCCCCTTCCTGGATTTTTTTCTGTGGGGGATGGGGTGCATTGAGAGGAACAGAGATTAACCAGAAGAGTGTGAGTATGAATGTTTGTGTCAGGGTGTGTGCGTGTGTGAGTGTGTATGTGGGTATGGGTTTGAATGTGTGTGCATGTATGGCTGTGAGTGTGTGTATGAATAAGTGTGTATGAATATGTATGTGTATGAGTGTGTGTGTATAAATGTGTGTAAGTGTATGTGACTGTGGGTGTGGTTGTGAGTATGTGTGTGTGAGTGATGGCTGGAAGTGGCAGAGGAGAGAGAAAATGGAGTTCTCCTTACTTTGTGACTAGCAAAAGAAGAGGAATTTTGTTTGTATGTTTGGCTTTGAGGTCTAGAATCTCTAATGTTTCTGATTAGACCACTAAAGAGCTCGTTTCTGCAGTTTTATTAACTGAAACTTCTTACACACATTCTCCAGGGGACCAAGGATTATTGAGTGGATGCCATAATAAACAAACATACAAAATCCTCATCTGTGTCACCTTTATGACTTTTTGTGATTGAGAACAGCACACTTATGTTGGGGAAGCACTAAGACTTGAGTTCCATGTTAACCACAAGAAACTGCCATGATTTCTGTGTAAGCAAACTTCGTAGCATCATAATTGAGATTGTGTGCAGCCTTAGCCTTTAAAGACTTCAGAAGATAATAACAAATTTAAAGACATGAGACTGAGAAGATCCTTAGAATACTTGGCAAGCTATTTTCAAATCAACAACTATATACATATATATGTTTACATCTACTCTGTGCAAAGTGCTATTCCAGCTATTGGAGTAGTAAGGAGGGAAAGTAATGATGAGTTGAATAAGACCCTGTTTGCCAGGCTCTTTTAATCTAATTAGAAAATAAAGGATTGAAATGTCAAACTAAAGCACAAAAGTAGTCAAGAAAGTACAAAGGACAGTCTGATGCATTACACAATTAACCATCATATTCGTGTCTAGACCAAAGGTTACTGCAACCGGTTATGCCATCAGAATTATATGGAGAGGTTTAAAAACGTAGTGCTTAGACTCTACCCCAGACCTCTTGAATTAAATTCCTGGGCAGGGCATGGGAAGATAGGGGGTGTGAATTCAAAGAGAGAGGAGTTGAGGGAGATGAGACTTGGCGTTTTGTAGTTTATGAAGCTCCTCAGGTGATCCTGATGAAAACAGCTTGGCATAACCAAGTGAATGGGTATTTGAGGGTCACAGCTATGGGCCAGGATGAACCCGCTGGGCAAATCTACTTCTCCCAGAATAGGTGAAAAAGAGACCAGCTAGACTTTGGGTTAAGTAGGATTTTCTGCAGAAATTCTCCCTTTTCCATCCCTGCTGATGGCGGCACCCTGAGAATTACAAATACTAGCCAAGATTATGAGAGTCCACAGTACAGCTGAAAGAGTTGAAGGAGGGAAAGCTTGTGCTGGGTTTTAAAGAAAAATCTTTTCTTAAGAAAAGCTTGCCAGGGAAGAGGAACAGCATGTATTAGGAAAGTAAAACTGGGTTTGAGGCACGATGCCTTGAAGGGTATTTGAGAGAGAGGGTTCATGCAGGGGAATGCTGAACTTTAGAGAGGATCATATTCCCTACTTAAATTCTACTTTTTCTTAAATGAAAAAATGTGACTATCAAGTCTAGGACTTTACAAATCTCAAATCAATAAACTCTATGCTATTTTTGTTTACTTAAGCTGCACTCAAAAATGTTAGTATCTTATTATTTTCATTAGAATCTGCATATCTAGGATAAACTCCTGGCTTATATTTTTGTTTCAATGGCATATTTATTATTTAAAGAGGGCTCTAGACTGTTTAGTTGGTCTTATTCAACTCATACTCAGTAGAGAGACTCCAGCATCACAGTGACCTGGTGATAATGATGATGACATAAAATATTTATGTACAGGATGCCTATGCAAAGGATGCCAGAAAGAGAGTGAATATCCAAAACAATCATCAGTGTTACTAAGATTTAATGACTGGGCTTGTGCAACTTGAACCAAATACCAGTGTTATGGTTACCTGAGTGAATGATTCCTGGTGAGATCGGGTTGACGCTCCTGTAGAATTTCAAAGATATTGGGTTGACGCAGAAATGCAACAATCTTGTCATTGTAAGCTGAAAAAAATCAGAAATGACAACCATGTTTTAAAAATCTGTTATTAGTTTTATATCAATCCAAGCTTTAACAATCTATTTTCCTGGTTAATATTCCTCATACTCGGTGTCCTAGTTTGAAGCCACATCCTCATCACCACCAATCTGTATCTAACCTGTTATATGATTTTTGGACTTAGATTTGTTAGGTGTGGCTTATTAAACTCATTTCATGAGTCACATTTATTATCAAATGGCAAGATGAGATCACCAACAAGATTCTATATCTTAAACACTTTCAGTTGACCAAAATCAACCTCATAGAAGTGACAACAGTCAGACATGAAAAACTTCCAACTAATTATCAGTCAGCCAGCAGGGTAAAGAGAACTAGAGCCCCCAAAATGCAATAGTTGTCAGCAACTGCAAAGACCACAATGCAGAGGACAAATCCTTCCCAAACTCTACGTGAAAATAAACACCATTAAGCCACACAGAACTCTTTATCAGTCCAACAACACCAATAGCCACAGAACGATCATCATTGTCATCAAAATGTATTTAAATATTGTACACATTGTTATTGTGTACAAAATACATTAAAAAATCTATATCCTAGTTAAGGCTGGCTAGAGAAATTTACATGTAATTAATTAAAATGTACTAAGGGCTTTCTTAATGCTTCCTTTGTCAATAACATGAACTTGTTTACTTAAGATGAAGTCTTAGGTATAAATATATTCACCTTACAGAACTAAGACTGAGTGTCTGTATTCTCCAGTGTCAGAGATCCTGGTATGAGATATGACCAAGATGCTTGCCTTTCTTCAAGTAACAAATGATAACAGAGAAGAAGCATCATTCTGAAGACATCTGCCATTTCACATTTTAGCTGCAGCTTACTGTCATCTATTCATACATGTTAGCTGAATGTGAATACAATTTTTTAAAATTTTACATATTTATTTAAGAATATATGCTAAAATAGAATCCCATTGTCAACTCAAAGTGTCCCTAAGTGCACATTTTGTTATATATGAATAACGCAACACTTTAATAATTGAATTGGGGTCTAGATTCCAGCCAAGATCAGAATCCAGATAACTTTAAAGTAACAATTTTATGATACTATAAAATTCCATGTGCAGTATTTAGAATCATATCAGTAATGACATAAAAAAAATGGGCTGCTAGACTTCAACCCTAGATTTCTTCTTATCCAGTGGTTGTCAAATTTCCTTAGGTCACGGGCATTACATTGCATTTCATGATAAAGTTTTTTGTAGTTGTTTAGAAAAAACCTTAAAGCAGAAACAGACCAATGGAAAGTTGCTCTAAGAAGGCAGGACAGGGAGCCCATGGGGCCTCCTTCCATCTGCTCCATCTTCCCAGGGGCTCCAGGCTTAAGAATAATTGTCTACTTCAACCTCACTGTTTTAATAACAGCTCAAATTGATTTATATGCCCATATTCATTCACTTTTATTCTACTATTTTGGAGGCCCTCATTGCCTTTTGTTTGTTACAAAAACCCTTAGGAATGTGCCAGGATTGCTTGTTTATCTTATGAGGCTACTACAGATTCTCACACTATTTAAATTCTGCCCCAAGCCTTAAATATATACTAAGTATGCGCTGTCCAAATTCTTAATTGATAATGATTGCATAATATATCATCGGGATAGGTTATTTTTACTTAACTTCAAAAATCTAATATACTACCTCTACTTAGGAGAGGTAGAGTAAAATTTAACAAATCTCATCCTATAGGGTTTCATAAGACAGAAGCCCTTTGAGACTCAAGTGTCTAGTATTTTGTTATACATTTCTTAAGTATAACACAGTAATTTCTTAACACAGGGCAAAAAGTAGCACGCAAGTATCAGCACAGGAATATATCAACATAGCATGCATGGCACATGCAAAGGTATGAAGGCACAGATGGAAATTCCTGGAAAGTTGACATACCCACTGGAACCATGTCCTGGTACTGCGGCCTACTGACTGTGTTGAATGTGCTGGATGGCCTGGGAAGAACTGGTGGTCCTGTATGTCGAGAATCTTCTCCTACCTGAAAAAGCAAGCATCATTCATGATCTGCACCAAGAGCTAGAGTGCTCCAGGTTAGCTCCGCCAGCCAAGTTGTTCCAACAATCTAACAGTGAGCATGACCAGAGCAGACACCAGTTGTGGGGCTGAGGCAGGGCTTTTGGGGGAAAGGATTGAGGTGTCCATATCCTTGAGGGGCTGGGGCCATGACTGTTTCCCAAGTGGCACAGCAGTCATTCAGTCTACTTATAACTATTGAGGCTGCAGCAGTGAAACAGCAGACCTGTCCATCAGAAATGACTTCTGCACTGACAGACACAATCGGTGACAATTCAGTCCAAGGGAAGAGTAGAGTGGCACAAAACGTCCCAGGAGCAGTGCTGGGATACGCGTTCTTCTTCCCGGGCAGGCTGGGCATTCCCTGGCTCAGCAGAGGAGGGGCGGAGCTCAGCAGTCTCCATGTGGGGCTCCATGAGCCATTGTCTCCTTAAGAGCAATTTTCCATGCCTGTTAGAACACCCAGCACAACCGCTCTTTCTGGTTTCAGCCTCCCACACCAGACGGTAATGGGAGCAGGTGTGGAGGTGCTAAATAGGGCTGCCCTGACCTGAATTACTCATGGACCTGGTATAGATTTAGAAACGCATACACACAAACAGAGAACCGCAAACGCCCACTAACATTCTTACCAGGAAACTCTGACGTTGCTTTAGCTTTTTCTTGGCATTTCCCCCACTTTCAGAAGATTTTCAAGACAACAGCAGAACAGCAGAATAAGAGGATAAAAGAGCAAGGCACAAGAACATCTGCCCTGGATTCATGACCTGGGACTTGAAGACAGAGTGTCTGTTCCCACCTACAGCCCTCTTCAGCCCTTCCACCATCCTGCCTCAGTTGAGTGTTTGCTAAAGATTTTTCTAAAGGCTCTTTTCTAAAGGCTAGAAACATCCTCCCCCGTCCCCCCGCCGCGGCTTGCTTGTCCTTTGAGTCTGCCCTTGCTCGTTCTTCACAGTGTCGTCTGGCAGTTCCTCAACAAAGCCTTTCGTTCCAAGGACCAAGTTACATGCAACCTTCCCCGAGTTCCCTTGCCACGAGCGTGTGTTTCTAAAGCAGCTGCCATTGTGAAGAGTTCCTATCTTGTGTAAACTATACCTCTATAAAACTGGAAAGGAATTATTAAAAAGAAAATATCTAAAAAGGTTATTATGCCGGGCTTGGTGGCTCAGCCTGTAATCCCAGTGCTTTGGAAGGCCAAGGTGAGTGGATTGCCTGGGCCCGTGGGTTCGAGACCCGCCTGGGCAACTTGGCGAGACCTCATCTCTACAATAAATTTTAAAAAAATTTAATAGCCGAGCGTGGTAGTGCACGACTGTAGTTCCAGTTACTTGGAAGGCTGAGGCGGAAGGATCGCCGGAACCCAGCAGATCGAAGCTCCCGGCCACTGTATTCCAGTCTGGGTGACAGAGTGAGACTCCAACTCAAAAATAAATAAATAAATAAAAAGTTATTAAAGTATACTTGTCTTTCTTAACGCCTAAAAAGCAGTTGACAAAGCATTTTCACTCATGATTCTGTTCACCTGGAATACAGGTTCATATTCTCTTTTCCTGTTGAGGATGCACAAAATGTGGTGTTTAGTTGTACCCTCACAGCACCAGCTGCTATGTCTCTACGTGGTAGAAGGCAACTCGATAGATGGAAGAGATCCCAGAGTTCCTATGGGATATTTGCTGTACAAGTGTGAGATGGTGGCTGGGAAGACTTGTGTCTGAGTCTGGAAGTTTCCTCACCTGTTTCTCTTGAGTGACTGGCCTTGAGGAATAATTTCACCCACTTTCTGGGGAGATTCGATCATTCACTACACTTCTGTCTGTCAGTCAGAGAACTTATCATTTCAACACACCAACGTTATCTCCTGGTAGTATGCTGCCAAATGTCCTCAATTCCTAGAAAAGTCAAAGGTCTTTCTCCTGGAACCTCACATCTGAACATGGGACCAGCAGCCATGGCCAGCACTCTGTGGGCAGCACTGCAGGTGTCATGCTCTGTGGCCAGGTCTGCATGATCTTCCTGGGAAAAGGCTGGACAGAGGATCTGGTTGGAGCAGTCTCTGTTCATTGCTATGTCCATCTCACGTCTCCCTCAGGCCCCTCTCCCATCACAGACTACTAGAATAGTTCAATTTTTAGGGCGGAGGGGTTGAAAGGAAGAATGGGGACAGCCCTTCACCTCATGCATGATTTCCTAGGTCAATGGTCGCCACTAGACAGCCAGATTCACATGGTGATATCATGACAAGACAGTGGTGGAAGGACCTGGTTGGCTGCAGGACAAAGACAGGCGGAGCTCTGAGCATGCTACGTGATCGCACAGTAGGTCCAAAGGTGAGAGGCTATCCTGCTCTTAGGATGGAGTCTGCCGACATCACTGTTTACCACGAATGGCTGCGTGACAGCAAGGTCAAGATTCACCAAGCACTCACATGTTTCTGCACATGTCTCATCCTGCAGTATATCTATATATCCCACATGTGTGCTTTTGTGTGTGTTTCTCTGTGTTTACACTCACAGGCAGCAAACACGTGATGTATTAGAGCAGGTATGTAAGTCACAGGGGATATGGAATTTTGATGAATCAAATCCGGTTATTTGTTGCATTTGTAGTTTTTTCTTATGGCAGAGGCTACAGAAATAACTGCCCTACAATAATGTTGAAAATACAATCTGCACATAGACTGGAAAAGGCCTGCAGGCAAAGAACTTCAAGCCACTTGTCTAAGGGCACTTTTAGAAACAATGTGCGGCAAGCAATGATCCACACCTGAATCCCAAGCTCGTATTAAGGAGAAGAAAATGCGGCCTAAAACATTCCTTCAATGTATTTAAGCAGCAAAAGAAGCAAATGAAACCAGAGCTGTTTTTCTGGCAAGGGTATTGGAGGCCCCCGTGTGGTCACTAGGGGCCACTGCAGGGCGAGGCAGGGCACAGAAGAGTGCTGGAAGTTAGTCCAGCCCATTTTCTCAGGCACCAAGAGTCACAGATCAGCTCTCAGATGGTCCCTAATTTTAAAGACTATTAGTCAGGATCCCACTAGCCTTGGATAAATATTTTCAAGTAATCCAGAAAAGCATCGCTTAAGAAATTCTTCCCTATAGTTAACCACATCTTACCCACTAAAAGGGACATGTACTCCTCCTATGAGGCTGTCACTGAGGGGGCAAAAGGGCTTATCATCCTTGAACGTTTTAGCACAATATCAATTCCCACTCCTGCTTTTATGGGCTAAAAAAAATAAAGAATCTTTAATTTCTCCAATCTTTCTTCATATGTCCGCTCCACCTTTTAAATTTGTAATTCAGACTATATGTATTTCCAGAGAAGCCAAAGCTTTTCAGTCTCCATGTAACAGTCTCTAATCCAAACTTGAAAAACAAAACGAAAATAATACAAAACCAGCCCCAATCCACAAACCACCACGTCCCAGAAGGTTCTACCGGTCAGCAGGTCAGTGACTCACCTCCCCCGCGCTGTGGCTGCGCTGTCTGGTCAGGTGCTGCCGGTGGACCAGGGCGCTCGTGGGCCGGCTGCTCTGGAGGGGAAGCCGGGGGTCAATGAAGGTGGTGGTGCGGGAGTTGTGGTCGACAAAGAATGCCTAGGACACAAGCCACGAGCCAATGTCAGTGCGCCGCCTGTGCCTTGGTGACCCAGAACCTCACACAGGGAGGAAGAGACCCACTTAGGAGTCATGACCCTTACTCCATACTCCTACAGCTATCTGTCTTTAGCGGACTTCCCCTGACCCCCTTGGGATAGACCAGAACAGAGAAAGTCATGTGGGGTTAGCTCCACAAGGAAGACAGCAGGAAGGAATGTCATGCTTGACTCTAGAAAATGCTCAAAGAGCCTTCATCACAGGCATAGCCTGGTAAGAAAGCCCTAGGCGCAGCCCTGGGGCTGTGACCTCTTAGGAAAGGGCTGCTAGCAGCAGCAGAGTGCGCAAAGCTCCATCTGTATTTACAGCTGCTCCCCATGGCTCATATCACCACCTATGCTGTGTCCGCTGTCAGATTAGTGTGGCATTAGATTCTCATAGGAGCATGAACCCTATTGTGAACTGTACACACGAGGGATCTAGGTTGTGTGCTCCTTATGAGAATCTAATACCTGACGACCTGAAGTGGAGCTGAAGTGGTGACACTAGCGCTGGAGAGTGGCTACAAATACAGATTAAATTAGCCTGGAGGTTTGACTGCACATTCCCCCCATCCCAGGTCCATGGGAAAATTGTCTTCCACAAAACCTGTCCCTGGTGCCAAAATGGTTGGGTACTGTTGCATTAAATGGCTCCTTACTATAAGAAAATTATTTCTAAATACTTGGATGACATCACCACCCCAGTCCAGAGCCTCAAATGGTTACCCATTGTCCACAGGAAAAACATCCCACCTCTGTGGTCAGCTTTTTTACAACTCTTAAAAAATGTCCTTCCTACCTGCCTTTCCAGTTTAGGGACCCATTACACACTCATACAAACTCATCACACACCGACCATGACATGGGCAAGTCATTTACGCTTTCTGAGCTATGGATTCTCTTAAAAAAATCTCCCTCATTTGTAATAAACATGTATCCTCCATAATGTCTTGGAAAGGTGGAAACCACATCTGTCATGTTTACTGCAGAATCCCTGATAACATGATTGTGAATGAACATGAACCGTTTACCTCACTGCTGCAGTAAAGATTGAAAACAATGTAGAAAAGCATTTTTGGGGTCTATTTTTTTATCTAAAACTACACAAGTGCTACTTATTATTAGGGGACAAATGTTACATTTCAAAGTAAAATTCACTCAAGGCAAACGGTTTTTTAATGATTAGATAAAGTTAATGAGGTCATCAAAGATAAAAGGACCTCTTAGGAGAACCAAGAGACTTGGCACCTTTAATTCAATATCATATTTGGCATGCACGCGATGTATGCCAAATAACCTAAGAAAAAAGAAGTGACTTTTCAAACTGATGGAGCTCAGTTAACAAAGCACCTTAAAGACGAGGGAGGAATACATCTAGGCGAGTCCCAGAGGCAGAGGGTGTGCGATGCCCATTAAAAAAAAAAAAAGAATCACCTTCCCACTATGGAATAAAATGTTTCTACAAGTACATAAACCGGAAATGGGGCAACATAATTCATAGGCAGGTACCAGACATAATTTTTTTTACTTCTTTATAAAGAAATCATTCTAAAATTAAACAACGAATGCACTAAAAAACAAAGTAGAAAAACAGACAGAACAGGAATCTTTGCAGTTCCTTAATGCCCAATTTCCAGGTACAAAGACAAAATGAAATGGCAGTTGTGAGATTTTGCCATCAGCCTCTCACCCTGGGTCACACTTCCACTTCTTCCCTCGTGGGGGAAACATCTTTCCTCTCACAGACCTTGTAGAAAGCTCACCATTGCTAAAACCTATGCAGACTGTACTGACAGGCTCTGGCCCAAACGGATCCTGGTCCCTACTTCTGATGCACTTGCCCATTATTTCTGCCACTATTCAAAATGTCATAAAATAGACATTAACTTTTTTCTTACAAATGGACATGTTTAATTCCTGCTTTTAAATAGATATTCGAGTCAATCTATAGACACAATAATAGAAACCACACTGTTTGAGGGAAAAACACAAAAGAGTACTAAAATAGAAGTGTCTCTCTACCTAATACCTTAGGAATGTTCTGAAGGGTTGGTTGGCTGTCAGAGGACCATCACGCACTTATAATTGTAAGGACACATAGGTGTCTACATCCAGGCCCAATGTGATCTGCATGTGGTGTCATAGCCTAACTGGTATTAGATCACAAGTGCTTTGAGCTAGAACTCTGCCTGGATCACTCTGTTATCCCCAATAGCTTTTAGGGCTGTGCCTAGGAGAAAGGGTGCTCAGAAAATGACAAATTACCAAAACTCTAACATACAGATTGCTAATCAAGACACAAGGAGACAACTCACAATTAACCAACCAAATATTAAAAACACGTTCTTGACCAGACGTGGTGCCTCACACCTGTAATTCCAGTACTTTGGGAGGCTGAGGCAGTAGGATTCCTTAAGCCCAGGAGTTCAAGACCACCTGGGCAACATTGCGAGACATCATCTCTACACAAAATTTAAAAATTAGCTAGGCATGGTGGCATGTGCCTGTAAAACCAGCTACTTGGGAGGCTGAGGTGGAAGGATCACCTGATCCCAGGAGGTTGAGGCTGTGCTGAGCCATGATTGCACTACTGCCCTCCAGTCTAAGTAACAGGGTAAAACCCCAACTCGACCCTCCTCAAAAAAACCCACAATCTTTTACATAAGCACAGGAATTCTTAAAGATTTGAAGAAAACAAAGGAGGGGTATATGTGTATGAGGATTCTGTGAGTGTGTGAGAGTGTGTGTGTGTGTGTGTGTGTGTGTGTGTGTGTTAGGTGAAAGGAGTAGGAAGCTAATGACCATAAATCCCAAAACAGTATAAAGTCTTTAAGATCCCACCACAGATATGAATAAAGCAGCAGGTTAAATGCACGAGCCATGGGCAAAGTGATGCTGACACGCTCGGGGTCTGGAGGAGGCACGCTGGCTCTGAGCTCCAGCTCTGCTGCTACGAGTAATGGGGCCATGGGCAAACTGCCTGGCATCTTCGACCTCAGTTTCTTTTCTGATCAGTGGGATGATGACAGCTGTATTAAGGGAAGGCCAGAGGAAAACAGTTCCTATACATTTCTGAGCATATGTCTGTGACCCCTCCAACGTGAGTTACTACTAGCATCACTGACGATGGCTTCCCTTCTAGACATTTTCCTGAGGACCCTGACGCTCCTTGCTGCAGCCCCTCCAAGGGCTCCAAAGACACAGCAAACAGTGCAACAATGCTTTCCCATTTTCACGAGTGTGTGTAGCCGAGACTAAGCTCTGGCCAGAGAGATGGAAAACAGGGCACTTCTGGGAACTCTTTAAGGGGAAGGAGTCCCTCCTCTGTCCTGCACCTATCCTGCTTTCTGAAACAAGGGTTCATGAAGGAGCTCCAGCCACATAGGACCGCAGATGTAGGACAGATGAGGTGGGCTCTTGCACAAATGGTGACCTAACAAACCCTGGATGGCCAGCTCTTGTGTGCGATGCTGTGCCTGGGTTTCACAATATACCAGATTTCATCCTCGCTGAGGATGAGGTCTCCAGCTGCAAAGGAAACAGGATCTTTAAGGTAATGCCAAGACCACCATTATGCGTAGAGATGGCCGCTATTTGATAAATAACAGGACCTCATAATCACTCACCTTTGACACGGTTGGGTAACAATTCCACATTAAGGAAACATGAAGTTGGGCACTTACAAAACCAGGATCTGAACATGCTTCCAGCAGACCCCAAGCCCACGGAGCTATGCTCCCTCCCTGCTCTCTTCTCCCCCTGTACCTTCCCTGTCGTCCACGCTGCTTTCTGCCCACCGATCCTCACTGGCTTCACACTCAGCAGATGGGATCTTGGAGAGGCCGTGAGGAACGTGGGGCAACATGGCTGCCCACACACAAGTTTCACCACAGTCCAACACCCCGAGTGGCCAAACCAGACCACTGCGTCCACGCCTGCACAACCTTCCCTGCCACTAATCTGAAGCAGGGCACCCAAGACACCACTTCTGGCATGCACTACTGCCCTGCTCTGGCCATGGGGGGACCTCAGACAGCCTCAATGAGGGCTTTGTCCAGGTGAAAGGAGTTGCTCAAGTCACTGCCAACTTCTGAACAGTAGATTTTACTAAAACAAAGAGGTGAGCACAGAATCTTCCTGTGCAAATTCTGGGCTAGCATCTGTATCTGTGAGGCTCGCACCCATCATGTCAAGGAAATGGGTCACTCCCTCAGGACACACTGACTGGCTCAAGTCAGCAGGGAAACTGACCTGGTAACTTATAAAAATGTGGGTCAGTTTTATGACACAATTTTCAAGCAGCCTGCAATTACTGTGATAGTTACCTGTGATAGTTATACTGTCTGGAAAGCATACAAGGTGGGGACCCAAAAAACTGGAAATATCTTTTGGAGGGTAGGACCCTTGTAGTACAGGCTCCCCCCCAGCTAAATGTTCTAGGAGCCCATCGGCATCAGTGTACCAGTTAGCATTGTTGTGAGAGGCTGCAATCAGCTTCAGTGAATTTCTTTTGGAGATTCTTCCAACGTGTTTGCCCATTTCAGGATGAGTGATATACAAGCACAACTGCTCACATCGCACCGAGTGTAAAGCAATTTTTGACCCCAAGCAGCATGATCCCTCATGCCCCACCCTCCCTAATCACCTGATCTTGCCCTGAGCAACATTTTTCCCCCTGAATGAAAAAAGCCCTCAAGGGGAAACATTTTGCCAATGTGGAATAGGTAAAACAAAAATGGCAGAAGCATTAAAAGGCATCAAAATGGATGCGTTCAAAAACTGTTGTGAGCAGTGAGAAAATTATCTTGACAGATGTACTGCACCAAATGGAAAGTACGTTGAAGGTGACTGAAGTTTAAACACGTAAAAATAAATATGCAAGTTTTTATAAATAAATTCCAGTCTTTCTAGGGTCCCCCTTGTATGTTGAGAACACAGATACAAAAAAAGCAATTGTGTGGAAACAGATCCTTGCACGCCAGTAACCAGAAGGGCAAATGTTGACAATCCTGACTCCTTGCTGTTCAGTTTCAATAGGGAAATATGCTCAAACCTTAGGTGCTGGGCCAGCTGGGACTAACAACTCAAAACTGAGAGGAATGCAGATACACAGACTCAAATCTCACACCGAAAATGTCCTCCCGTCCCTGCTTCGGGGCACTGTTGGAGTTGGGAAATGTGGGCTGGCTGGAGCCAAGTGGTATTCAGCAAGGCCAACCAAAATACACTGCTCTCTTTACACAATTCTTTTTTTCTTTCTTTTTTAAAAACTTCTATTATTTTAAGAAAAGAAAAAGCCATCTGTATTTGTGAAGAAATACCAACCTCAGACTCAACAGATCTAAGTTAAAGAAGTTTGAAATTGTTTCCAGTTAACATTTTACCCAACCAGGAATACATATTAAAAGGCCATGTAAACAGAATAAAACAAAAAGTGCTTGAACCTATGCTACAGAAAGACAGAACACCCAACCTCCTCTGCTCTTTCTCTAAGGAACTAGGAAAACAATGAAAGAACAACGAATACGTCAGAAGCACTGCATATTGTATCCACTCTAAGTTCTGGTTTCTTTATCCTACAAAATCTTAGGATGCTCAAAAAAAGGTTGTTTGTAATTTATCTTAATTTTGATAAAGATTGTATTTACTCACCCATTCTCTTCCTCCAAAATGTGTATCTCTTCTCAGCTCCCCACTCCCTCTCTCAATATTCCCCCAGTTGTAAGGAATAAACAATAAATAATAACTTATTATTATTATTTCTCCACATTATACCTTAGAAAGAGTTTGTCACAAATAGTTTTTGTTTGTTTGTTTTAAAAGACAGGATCTAGCTCTGTCGCCCAGGGTGGAGTGCAGTGGCGCAATCATGGGTTACTGCAGCCTTGAACCCCTGGTCTCAATCAATCCTCTGCCTTGGCCTCCTGAGTAGCTGGGACTACAGATGTGAGCCACCACACCTGGTCCCACAAATAGTAGAGATAAAAAGAGCTCAATGATACTGTTTATTCTAAGTAAAAAATTGTCATGCTAACTTGGTTCGTTGAAAGAACGAGTTATCCCAAATATTTCATTACATCTTATTGGTTACAAAAAACATCAAAGAGTATTATTTTGTTAAACGGCTATTATTGCAGCTCTAAGGTTGTTAGGAATGAAAATAAGGGTCACTTGCACTTGGGCTAGAGTTCTAGGAGCAGCTGGTCAGTAGGTATGGACACGCGACATGAATGCAACACTCTCATGTAAAGTATTAGCTAAGGGGGTGGTATCTGTGTGTGCTGGGAGTGACCGTGCTTAGGCATTAGATGTGTAAAGGGAGCTGGCGGTATTCTAGGCATGGTTTGAACTGGCATGTAAGGACCGATTATGAATGCTTAAGGAGTCTGTGAGTTGGTCAAGGTGATGATGACAGCACACAACTGGCGCTAGTGGGAGAATTTACACCATGGAATTGGCCAATACTACAGATAGGCACTCCTATCCACCTCCTTGGAGAGCCAGCAGTTAAACATCTCCCAGCACATTGTGGTAGAAAATGGGAATAGAGCTCTCAAAACCAACATATGTTGGTATTTTAAAATAATATTTCCTGTTTAAAAAAAGATCCATGCAGGTCATGAGGATAATGGCTTAAGAAGAAAAGGTAAAGACTGTCCCCATTCTTGGACAATTCCTTCAAGATTCCATGAGTCTAGCAATTTACTCAGAAATACATCCACAAAACCAACCTCTGCTCTATCCTCTGATTCAAAGAGGTGCGTAGCCTCAGAAACACTTTGCTTTTGCCACTTATTTCTACTACACTTATTTGTGGGTTATTTTTTAATCTAACATCTTTTTACCCCTTAAAAATAGGCAAGAGATCCTAAAAAACAACGTGCTATCTGTAAATTTAGAGTTTAATTCCATCTCCACCTGGATTGTTGCATAACTCGAGGTAATTAAATCAGATAACAGCCAAAAAGAGGTATTAGTTGTCTCACAGCAATTAAAGAGATGAGTCACAAAAGTAACACATGTAGTGGTCAAATAGACAACTTTTCAAAATATAGCACTTATCCTACTAAGAGATATTTAGAATTGACTTGAGATCTACAATTTTTTTTTAAGTTTTTAAGTTTTTTGTAGAGGTGTTGCCCAGGCTGTCTTAAACTCCTGGCCTCGAGCAATCTCCCACCTCAGCCTGCTAAAGTGCTGGGATGAGTCAATGTGCTAGGCTGAGACCTTAAAACATTGAGCTGCACTTGACTCATTGAGTTGAATAGAACTTGATTCAGTAAACGGTGGCCATCGGTTTCATGCAGGATTGAAATTAGGGTCTGGGTCATCATGGGGACAATTTCTATAGCGACGTAGACTAATAGGTCTGGCGAAATGAGAATCCTTAAGTCAACTCAGCCTGCCTGTGGAAATTTCCACCAGACAAATATATGCTCTATTCTAAGACATACCCTCAAAACCATAACTGCCATTTTCTGTGGTTGTCAAAGGTGGGTATTTGTACCATTCTGACACCCGATGTCACAAACATCCCAGAGTGACAAAACTTGACTGTAGAAATGGATGCCAGTTTAGAATTATAGAATATGATCTTTGTAGAGAACCACAAGAAAAGATGCAAAAGTTATTTCATTTAAGAAGATGGTTACCATTTTACAAGAAAAACTCATGAAGTTTGTGCTATGTCACTCATAAGGCTCCAAGTTTCTCATTTTATCAACTTGGGCCCTAGCAGAATGATATGAGAAGAGCGCCCTGTGTTTATATCATTTGAGAGCACAAAGCAAAGAGGCAGGGGAACCTTCCAGATTTAACATCTGAAAGAGAATTTTTTTTAAAAAAGCTTGTTCTAGAACATAAACCCAACACGCCCACTATATAACCTTGAGAGATGACCGCCGTCACATCTTCCCATGACCCGTCATCCTGCAACTGTCTCTATTGTCCCACTGTGCAGTGCAGCTTCCTCAGGCCTCACTCCATGGTCTCGGGTCTCTTGACATCTCCACAGGAGCCAGACATCTCCTGCTGTCTTCCTGTCTCTGTGCCTTTATTTGGGCGTTTGCCCTCCCCATTTCTGTTTTTTCCTCTCCACAATCTCTTTTAAATTTTTTTAGAGAAAGGGTCTTACTCTGTCGCCTAGCCTGGAGTGCAGTGGTGATCTCAGTTCATTGCAGCCTTGATCTCTTGGGCTTAAGCAATCCTCTTGCCTCAGCCTCCTGAGTAGCTGGGACTCTAGGTGCACACCACACCTGGCTAATTTTTAAAAAAAAATTTTTTTTTTGTAGACATAGGGTTTTGCTATATTGGCCAGGCTGATCTCAAACTACTGGCCTCAAACGATCCTCTTGCCTTGGCTTCCCAAAGCACTGAGATTACAGGGTAAGCCACTGTACCCAGCCCCAAATCTCTTTTTATCAAAATTCTACCCATCAACTAATGCTCAGCCCAAATCCTTCCTTTCCTGTGAAAACTTTCCAGGTGTCCCATGCCAGAAATAAGTTGTTCTACTCTCACTAACTGCTACAGGGAAGTCTGACCTGGGTTCTTTGCTTGTTATACCCCTAATAACAGGTGCCAGGTCCGAGGCACATGTTCTTTTATAATCCAAAGAAGAGGCATTCTAGGTAAAATAGCCGTGGTGCAGGGAGGGGGCAATGGCCTTACATAGCAAGTGCCCGACTTTCAGTAAACCTGTGGATCTGACTTTGAATCTAGTTCTAAGTTACTTGGCTTTCAAAGATGGCTTTGAAACCCTCCTTTCATAACCAGGGCTGGTGGAGAACGCAATTACCAGAATAGAAGTTCACAATCCAGCAAGAGAACAAGTCAGCCAGAGACACCGCAGCAACAGAGCATTCCCCATAGAGACAGAGAACATTTGGGATGTTACAAGAGGTGAGACAGAAGCAGACCTCCCAGTTCAGACCACCCCACAGTGGCCAAGAATACATCTAACATCAATGAACAGGAGAACAGAAGCAGACTCTGTAGTGAGCAAGCCCCCTACTGAACCGCCATGCTGAGGAGCCTGCGGGTCCTGGGAAAGGTGCGACACTGCATTAATCCATGGTCCACCCTTGACAGATCATCGTGTACTTCCCACGAGAACGGGACCCATCCATTCACTAATACGTGTCATTCTCATGAAGCCTGAGCTGACGAAATGCTTTAGTTACTGCTCATACAGAGCCCTGTGTCCACATCTCAACTGCAGTGAAGTGTGGATACTAAAATGCCCACCCCATTGTTGACCAGGAGTCCCCAACACTCCCTGTGAGCTCTCCTGCCTTCATCTGACTTGCTAGAAGACACCCATTTGCCTGCTTCCTGGGAGAGCAGGAAGAGCATGAACCTGCACTGGCCTGTGTGGGTCCAAATCCAGGTCTGTCTCTCCCTAACTGTGGGACCTGCATCAACTTACTTGCTCATCATGTGCCTCAGTTTTCTCTTATTTGACATGTGGGTGGAAATGGCACCTATCTCAGGGCTGTGAACCTGGATCTGGCCTGTAGGCAACATCACACTTAGCAGCGCTCTTCGTCACTGTTAGCACGATGGCACACATGCGGCAGACATTCCCAGGTGTGTCGAATGACCGGACCAGTGAAAACACACAAGGGAGATGCTGCTCTTGAGGAGACAGGTGGATTTCAGGAGTCTGAAGAGCTCAGCCCAGGAACACTCCACTTAGCAGTCATTTCCCCTCAGGCAGATGAGGACAGGGACGTTCCGGTCCATGTCGGCCTGGAAGTCAGTCATCACCGAGGGAAAATAGCCCCAGAATACTTAAAGGTCCTGATGCTGTATCACGTGGAAAACAGTCTTCTCCCTTCAAATGTTCTGGAGGCAAGGCAACCCATTTTCAAAAGGGGGAAGCCAGGTATCGTGGTACACACTTGTAGTCCCCAGCTCCTCAGGAGGCCAAGGCAGGAGGATCACTTGAGCCCAGGAGTTTGACGCCAGCCTGGGAAACAGTGGGACCTCGTCTCTAAAAAAAAACTTTTAAAAATTAGGCAAGTGTAGTGATGTGTGCCTACAGTCCAGCTACTTGGGAGGCTGAAGTGGGAGGAGAACTTGAGCAGCAGCTTGAGACCAACCTGGGAAACATGGTGAGATCTCATCACTACAAAAAAGAATTTTTAAAAATTAGCCAGGCACGGTGGTATGTACCTGTAGTCCCAGCTACTCAGGAGGCTGAGGTGGGAGCATCACTTGAGCCCAGGAGATTGAGACTGCAGTGTGCTATGCTAATCAGGTGTCTGTACTGAGTTCAGCAGCAGGGGACCCCTAGGTTGCCTAAGGAGGGGTGAGCAAGCCCAGGTGGTAAAGGGTACAGGTCAAAACTCTACCAATCAGAAGTGGGATCACACCTGTGCATAGCCACTGTGTTCCAGCCTGGGTAGCATAGCGAGATCCCGTTCTTAAAAAAACAAAATAAAATAAAGTAAAAATTTTAAAGGGCTAAAAGGAACCCAAAAGGAACTTTAGGCCAAGGAGAAACCTATCAGCTGCCTGTTTGGAAGAAGGGAGCCAGGACTCTTGAGGGGCTTCACGAAGGGCGCAGTCAGACACAGACCCAGCATTAGCCTTTCCAAATGTTCCTGTAAGTTACTGTGATCTGTTTAAGTGATAGGGTCTTGCAGTGCGGTCCAAGCTGGTCTCATGATCCTTCTACCTCAGCCTCCCTAGAGCACTGGGATTACAGGCATGAGCTCCTGTGCCAGCTCCTACGTTATTTTGGTTCTCTGAAAGCCAGTCACTTGTGAAGGAACTTACACAGGGCCACAGGGAGATAAGCCTGCATTAGTAAAGGTGCCGAGCTTAGCTAAAGATCCTATTAAAGTCTTAGCCCACAATGCAGAGGGATCAGGCTGCAGTGACACACTTTGAGTCTGTCTCATAACCCACATATCCACAGGCAGCAGTCCTTCAAGGCTCTTGTGCCAAGCAGAATGGGAAAGCAAAGCCAGTGCAAACTGAGGAGCCATTCACCAGCGTCCCTAGGGGCCGCACAGCACAAGCTCTAAGTTGTAACCCCCAAATCGGCAAAACATCCCCAGAGAATAAGGTGTTGCTGAGAGTCATATTGCAGACACAGTTGAGATCATGTTTACACTGTCCAACCCAACCCTCAGAACGTTTATGAAAGCTGTGAGACAGAACTTGCTCGTGAGAACACCTGGAAACTCTTCCTAGACAGTGCCTTCAGTATAATTTAACCTTTTCTCAAGGCCCAGGGCTCCAGATTCACACTCCTGAAGTGTGTCTGGCAAGCTACGAGGGGCAGGAGGGTACTGTGGCTTGGCTCAAGTTCAGTCTCCACACAAGCAGACACACACATAGCACTCTCTCAGGGTGGTTTTCCCGGGCCGTGGCTCTCCATCAAGCATGGCCGTTGAGTCTTGACAGCACTGGGAGCAGAGAGAACTCCTGGTGTTACCACTCTCCACACTGGGGAGTCCACCTAATACCCGAGCCCTTGTTTGGACCATCGGTACGCCCACTTCCATGGGATGTTTACAGACACCAGGCTCCCAGGCTGTTGAGCCACACTCAGCCCCAGCGAGCCACACATGCTCCTTGTGTCCCTGCTTCTGTTTCTGCTTCTTCGTGTCCTGATCATGCCCATCTGACCCTGATCTGATGGCATTTCATCTGTGGTCCAGGGACATAACCACAAATCATTCTCTTTCATCTCTTCTAAACCTCCTGCATGCTACTCATCTCTGGGCTGGGAATTCGAGGCTTATGAAAAATATTTGCAAAACTCAGGTCCACAGTTTTAGTGAAAGTTTTGGGGCTCCTCCCACGCACTGGAATCCACACACTTTGTATCAACTGCTGTGGCAGCTCTCCGGCTCTCAGGTGGTGTTGATAGGCTGAGCTCAGTGGGGAGGCTGCTGTGCAGTTACTGCTGGGGAACTTTGGGAGGAGGGCACTTAGCGAGTCCTTTGTATGTTCCATTCACCTGGAAGACTCTCTCCCTGACAGACTTGCTCCTTCTCCACCCTGTGCTTGCTCCCCTGGGGCCTCATCTGCAGGCTTGCCTACCCGCTTTCTTCATTCCTGTCTTTCTCTAGCCCCTGCTTCATTTCAAATCACAGTGTCAGTCAGTTCTGGTGTGCTACACACAGTCTTTGTCTGTCTGCCTCCTGTCCCTAAGACATGGTGCTGCATTCCCAACAATGGCAGGACTATGAAGGGGTCGCCTTTCTGTGCTGGGCAGGGGGTCAGGAAATATTTGTTAAACAAATGACCCAGGGTTGGTTAAATACTTTAAATATCATGCCTTTTTAAGCTTCTCTGCCCCTCAAGTCACACATTCCAAGACTTTTTTACAGACAGAGAAACTGAGGCTGGTACTCAGCACTTAGACAGAGCATCTTAGACTAACACAAGCCCCTGGACTCGCCTACCTGGTTCCTGGCACAGGTCAGCCACTACCCAGCTCTGAGATGCTGGCCAAGTCACTGGTCACTCTGGACCCAGGCTCCTTGTCCGTGAACAGTGACAGCAGCTCTGTCTTGTCAAGTTGTGGTGACTTTCTACATATGGAGAGTTGTCAACTCCTCTCACCGTTGGTGCTACATACACGTTACATAAAAACAAGATCCCAGCTTGAGGACACCACAGACGAGCACTAGTGTTCTCATTCTAACTTCCTGCTCCTATAACAGCTTCCTGAGTATAACCAGGTCTTGGTCCATCTGTCTACAAGGGTAGTGCAGAGGTGGTGACTCTGGCTTGGGTGACACAGTCACACATCTCATCATAAATTAATCAACCAACAAGTCTTATTTAATGTGCTAACAAAATCAGGATCTCGAGTTAAAACAGAGGCCCAAACCCAGACGGAGTCATAAAGCACAACGTTTGCAGTCACCCAGTGACCTCAGGTCCCTTCTTCCAAACAGTACCACAACTTCTTATTCAAGTACCTTCAGCACAAGCTATGTCAGAAGGGGAAGGAAGGCTGTGGCCCAAAGTCTTTCTCTCGTCAGCAGGGATGATAAGAGATGATAGGTAGAAGACTAGCAGGGGAAGGGGTGTTTCACTGACTTACTCCTCCACACTGCACACATCACCTAGTAGCCGAGTGCAGTCACAGCCTGCCTGCCCGATTTCCGATGGTTGGGAGGGGAGGCTCTACTCCACCAAGAGCCCAGGGCCTCCTTGGAGGGACAGATGAGTGTCCCGACTTACCTTGCCCTGGTGGTCATGCTTCATCTCCCAGCCCCTGGGCAGTTCCAGCTGTTTGTTCGCAAACATGTTGAGGAATCCCACGAGGTCCCGGTTGTGCTGGTAGCGCTCAAAGTGGTGGGTGTCCCTGCGGACCTTGGTGATCATGTGCTTCAGACATGTGTTGTTTGTAAACATGCGGTAGGCACTCTGGGGATTAGAAGGGACAGCTGTTAGCTTGCACAGGATGCATGAACTCCCTTGAGACCACACATGTTTAGGTCCGTCTCTAAGCCAGAGTGTGACACGCTTGCCCAGGAACATGCGGACACCCCTTGGGCCCACACGTACATTAGGCCAGCCTTCCAGCCACAGTGTGCCACGTGAGGCTCCCAAGAACCCCAGACCCATGCATGGAGACATAGTCCCTGAAAGTATCTTGAGCAAAACAGCAGAGAGGTAGAGGTGGGCAGCCTCCCTGGGCAGCGTTCGGTTTTCTAAGAATGGGGATGCTGTGGGGTCTCACTCTACATGGGACCTTCAATTCTGAAGCCAGTTTTAGGCAAAAAAAAGACAGAGCCAAAATGACACCATGCTGGGGACATATACCCCACCCCATAGAGCACCCTGACACGGCTAAGCTTTTCCCTGGCTCTTCAGGTGAGTGCCAGGTGACACAACAGGCATGATTAGGCCTGCGTTTTACAGGAAGACGCTGGTGTCTATGTCAGTGCTAGAAGGGCTCTCCCTGACAGTCACCCAGGGACCATAGGGACTGAAGTGTTCGCCCCACCTTTCCAGAGACAGATGCTCCAGATAGAGCAGCAGGAGAGCTGCCAGGCATGTATCTCACTGCTTTCTCTGTCTGTTTTCTTTTCCTGTGTCTAGGTGATTGGATGTTTGTGACTGAAAGGCAAATTTAGTGAAATCCATGACACCATGCCACAAACAAGCAACTGTCTTGTCAAACACCTCACAGTCTTCATCTCTGTGACACTTAAAAATGGTTCTAACAATGAAGAAAAGCCATGGAGGTCCACCTGTGAATCAAACACTCATCCCATAACACCATGCATCCAGCAGTGTTGGAACTGTTTCCTCAAACCTTCAGAGGGACAAGGACACTTACACCTCTGACCAGGCCATGGATGATATATACTGGAATCCTGTTCTCCAGCTAGGATGTGACACAATTCAAAGGGATTTGGGTCCCCTACTCTTGGTATCTCAGGGACACCAGACTGTGTCTGGAGACCTTCAAGCCTTCCTTCATGGGTTCTGTTATTTATTTCAATCCAAGACAGCACAAGGCAAACCCCCATGTGTGAGCTATCAGGGATAAAAGATGACTATAATGACCTTCAGCAAGATGGCGACGGAACAGGTTGGACTGTGAGCATCACCGCAAAAGTGAGTGTCCATAAAGACTCTCTGCATGAGTGGATGTGCTGGTGGGTGAGTGAAAGTCTGTCTGAGGGGAGACTTCGGTTCATGCACCCGGGGCTCTCCTCCGCAACCCCCACCACCCTGAGACTGGAGCTGCTGGGATGCAGGATCAACTGCTATTCTCAGGGCTCTCCTGATAAGAGGCAGCAGAAAGCAGCTGATCCCACACATCACATGTGTCAGCAAGATACTACAACCAGGACTGTAAAGAGAGAAGATTGAGGAGAGCTGGACAGGAGCCCACCACTGGTGAGGAAACGCCAACCGGAGTCATTTTCTCTGTCCCAGGACCAGGCAGAGACCCGCATTGCCCTGCCCAGCTCCACCCGGCCTCCAACTTGAGATCTAGAGGTCATCTCATCAAACGCAGAGAGATGAACACCCCTCTCCCACACTGGATCAGACACAGACATGTAAGATCTGAGTGGGAGACCTGACATGCAGCAAGCTGGATGAGTCTAGATCTGAGCCACCCCCTCCCACAGTAGTCCATGGGGAATCTGACCCATGCTGACAGTAACCCTATCAACCTGTGCAGAGAGCAGAGGGGAGGGACTGGAGATCAGAGCTGAAAGGAAGTTGGACTTACAGGAACAAACTCAGAGTGAGTTTTATTTTTTTGTTTTGTTTGTTTGTTTTGCTCATTTTTTTGGCTTTTGTTTGTTTTTTGTTTCAGTTTTTTTCTTTTCTCTCTTTCTGTTTTTGATTACTTTTTTGTATTTGCTTTGTTTCTGTTATTGTATTTTTTTTAAGACTTTCTGTTTGTGTATGGGTATTTTTGAGAGAGAGTACATCAATAGGGGAGTTTTTGTGTTTATATGATTATATGTATGTGTTTTTTAAAAAATCTTTTATGTCTTTGTGTCTCTTTTCATTTGCTAGCTGGTACGCCTGTCTGTTTTCCCTCTTCTTCTTTCTCTCTACCTTCCTCTCATCCCCCTTCTTCCTTTTTCCATTCATTTCCTTTTTCTTACTTCACTTTGCTTTCAGGGAGCTAACCCATACCTCCACTGCATGAACAGATTGTAAGGCAGTTGGAAATGGGTTCCAGGGGGCCCACACACCAGTCAGCAGATAGGGGATCTACAGATAGTTTCTGAATGACAGCTCCCCCTTCAAATCTCAAAACTGCAAAAAGTACAGCCCCCCACCCACAGTCCAGCTCCAGAATTGAACAAAGCCAGAGGAACCACATAAGGAAGAAGAGGAGATTGACCAAACAGAAGTAAAAGCTACCCCCCATCCCTGAACATCAGAATTAAAGAAGAGGTTAAAAAAAGGGGTGGAAAATCTACACAAAAGAAGAAAAACCAAAGGAAGAATATGGGACTCACACAGACCCTTGGGAGGTCAGCCACTGAGAATACAGACTTCAGAATGCAAACAATGAAGAACCCCCAGAATGACTGGTCTCAAACCACAAACCCAGATATCAAGACATTAATAGAGAGAATAAATAGAAATGAGAAGAGACAAGAAGAAAGAATGAAGGAGTTGATAACTGAGATAACAGCAATGAAAAAGACAGCGAATGAAATAAATAACAAACTGATGAGTATGGAAAGCAGAATTAACCAAGCATAAGAAAGAATCTCAGAGCTTGAGGACCAAAATATGGAACTAACCCAAACTGTTAAAAACATAGAAAAGAAACTTTAAAAGACAGAACAAAACCTCTGAAAGATAAGCTATTATTTCAAGAGGCCAAACCTAAGATTAATTGGAATTTCGAGGCAGATAGAGAGACAGAGACCACCCTGGAACAAATATTCCAAGAAATTATCCAAGAAAACTTCTCTCATCTCATCAATGACATGACCATTCAAACACAAGAATTCAGAGAACCCCCCACAAGAAAACAAATGAAAAGACCAACTTCTAGACACATAGTAATTCGCCTAACAAAGTAGGCATAAAAGAAAAAATCCTAAAGGCAGCAAGAGAAAAAGGTCAGACTACTACCTACTGGGGAAGACCAACTATAATAGCAGCAGACTTATCAGGCTAGGAGAGCTTGGAGCCCAATCTTCAAAGTTCTTAAAGATAAACAATTTCAACTAAGAATTATCTACCCTGTTAAGTTAAACTTCATCAGTGATGGGGAATTAAAATCCTTCCAAGACATTCAATCCCTAAGAGCTTATGCTTAGACCAGCTCTACAAGAAACACTTAAAGTATTAAACACAGAAGAAAGTAAAAAAAGAATGACAGTGTCCTTCCCAAGAAGGCAGGAAAGAGATTGAAAATACATGTGAATCAACCCCAAAATCAAAAGAGAGACAACAAACAAACAGAAGCAACAACAAAAAAACTCCATAAGAACCTCATGGCATGGATAAACTCTTACATCTCAATAACTGGCCTGAATGGGAATGGACTAAATGTGTCACTGAAAAGGCATAGAATGGCAAAATGGATAAAATATTATGAGGTAACAATATATTGTCTCCAAGAGACTCATCTCACCAGAAAAGATACTCACAGACTCAAAGTCAGAGGACAGAAAACAAAATTTCAGGCAAACAGAACACTGAAGAAAGCAGGAGTTGTGATCTTAATATCAGACAAAATATCCTTTAAGCTATCAAAAATTTAAAAGACACAGAAGGTCACTATATAATGATAAAAGTTTCAATTCATCAACAAGAAATATCCATCCTAAACATATATACACCCAACATAGGAGCCAACTTTCATAAAGCAGCTTCTAGGTAAACTTAAAAAAAGATATTGACCCTAATGCTATCATAGCTGGGAACTTAAATACCCCACTCACAACCCTAGACAGATCATGAAGACAGAAAGTCAATGAGGAGATGCGGAACTTCAACATGACACTTGACCAAATGGACTACAAAACACTGGACTACAAAACCATGGAATATACATTCTACTCATCACCACATGGAACATACTCTACGATCAACTACATCCTCAGCCATAAATCAAGCATAAACAAATTCCGTAAGACTGAAATACTACCATGCACCTTCTCAGACCACAGTGGAATAATAATAAATATCAATACGAACAAAATTCCCTCAGAATCCACAAAGACATGGACAGTAAGCAGCATGATGCTAAACAACTCATGGGTCAACAAGGAAATCAAAACAGAGATTGAAAGATACCTGGAAACAAATGAAAACAAAGAAACATCCTACCTAAACCTCTGGGATACCATGAAAACAGTTTTAAGAGGGGAATTCATATCTCTATGAACACACATGAAGAAAATGGAAAGATCACAAGCTAACTGCATAACAAGTCACCTAAGGGAGGTGGAAAAGCAAAACCACCAAAACCGTAACTTCAGCAGAAGAAACCAGATCAACAAAATAAAAGGCCAAAATCGGGACATAGAAGACAAAAAGATAATACAAAAAAAAAAAAAAAAAAAAAATCAATGAAACAAAAAGCTGGTTCTTTGAAAGGATAAACCAAGAAAAAGAGAGAAAAAATCCAAATAAACATAATTAGAAATGTAAAAGATCAAGTTACAACTGACCCTGAAGAAATTTAAAAGATTATCAGAGACTACTGTGTACACTTGTATGGAAACAAACTCAAAAACCTTAAGGAAATGGAGAACTTTCTGACATCACACAACCTCCTTAGGTTGAAACAAGAAGAAATTGAGACCCTAAATAGACCAATAACAATCCAGGAAATTGACTATGTCATAAGGAAACTACTTACAGAAAAAAGCCCTGGATCAGATGGCTTTCCAGCAGAATTCTACAAAACATACAAGGAGGAACTGATACCAATCCTATTGAATGTATTCCAGGCAATTGAGAAAAATGGAACTCTCCCCAAATCATTTTATGAAGCTTATTAGGTACTGTTAGGTATTTGGGTATCACATTGATACCCAAATCGGGTAAAGATCCAACAAAGAAAGAGAACTACAGACCAATATCCCTGATGGACATAGAAGCTAAAATTCTCAACAAAATCCTAGCAAACCAAATCTAACAACACACCTAAAAAAATCATCCACCTCGATCAAGCAGGTTTCATCCCCAGGATACAGGGCTGGTTTAACATCCACAAGACTATAAACATAATTAAATACATCAACAGATTTAAAAACAAAAACCGCATGATTATATCATTAGATGCAGAAAAGGCTTTTGATAAAATCCAGCACCCCCTTTTTGATAAAAACCCTTGAACATCTAGACATAGATGGAACATATGTAAAGGCCATCTATGAGAAACCCAAGCCAGCATGTTGCTAAACAGACAGAAATTGGAACCATTTCCCCTGAAAACCAGAACAAGACAAGGATGCCCACTCTCACTCCCTCTTTTCAAGATAGTTTTGGAAGTCCTAGCTAGAGCAATCAGACAAGAGAAGATCAGTTGTATCCAAATATAAAGAGGAAAAGTTATCCCTCTTTGCAGATGACATGATTCTATACCTCAAAAAACCAAGAGAATCTGTCAGAAACCTCCTTGTACTGATAAAGGACTTTGGCAAAGTCTCAGGGTATAAAATAAATGGGCAAAAGACAGTAGCATTTCTATACACCAACAATAAACAAACAGAAATCAAATAAAAAGCACAATCCCATTTACAACAGCCATACACACACACACACACACACACACACACACACACACACACACACACACACACACACACAGAAAGAGAAAAGAAATACCTTGGCATTTTCCTAACCAGAGAAATGAATGACCTTTACAACAAAACTACCAAACACTTCTCAAAGAAATCAAAGATGACATAAACAAATGGAAAAAATATTCCATGCTCATGGATTGGAAGAATCAACATTGTTAAGACGTCCATCCTACCCAAGACAATCAACAGATTTAACGCAATACCCATTAAATTACCAGCAGCATTCTTCTCAGACCTGGAAATGAAATACAGGAATTCATATGGAAACCTAAATGACCACAAATAGCCAAAACAAACCTCAGCAAAAACAGCAAAGGGAGAAGTGTCACACTCCCAGACTTTAAACTTTATTATAAAGCTACAACAATCAAAACAGCCTGGTATTTGTACAAGAACAGGCATATAGACCAATGGAACAGGACAGAGATTCCAGAAGCAAAACCTTAATTTCTCAAACAACTCAACTTCGACAAAGCCTCCACCAACAACCACTGGGGAGAGGAGAACCTATTCAGTCAGTGGTGCTAGGAAAACTGACTGACCACATGAAGAAGATGAAAACAAGACCCCTACCTATCATCATACACAAAAATTAACTCTAAATGGATCAAACACCAATGTAAAACCTCAAACTATAAGATTCTTAGAAAATGCAGGAGACACCCTTATGGAAATTGGAACTGGCAACCAATTCCTGATCAAAACCCCAAGTGCCCATGCCATAAGAGATAAGATAAGATAGACAGGTGGGACTTCATCAAACTGACAAGCTTCTGCAAAGTCAAAGAAATCATCAGGAGAGCAGGGAGACAGCCCAGGGACTGGGAAAAATTATTTGCCAACTGCATGTCTGACAAAGGCCTAACAACTAGGATCTACAAGGAACTCGAATGTGCCAGAAAGAAAAATACATCAACCCCATTACAAAGTGGGCAAAAGATATGAATAGACACTCCTCAAAAGACGACATACGAGCAGCCAACAGACACATGAAAAAAATGCTCTGCCTCACTAGGCATCAAAGAAATGTAAACTAAAACCACACTGAGATACCACCTGACTCCAGTCAGGATGGCCATCATCAATAACTTAAAAAACAACAGATGCTGGAGAGGATACAACAAAAAGGGAACACTTCTACACTGTTGATGGGAGTGTATACTAATACAACCTCCGTGGAAAACAGTTTGGCGATTCCTAAAAGATCTAAAAATCAACCTTCCATATGACCCTGCAATCCCCCTACAGGGAATATACCCAGAGGAACTCAAATCACTCTATGAAAAAGATACCTGCACATGTATGTTTGTTGCAGCACTGTTCACAATAGCAAGAACACGGAACCAACCATGCTGCCCATCGAAAGAGGACTGGATAAAAAAAATGTGGTACATATACACGATGGAATATTATGCAGCCATGAAGAAGGGCAAAATTATTAACTTCACAGTAACCTGGATGGACTTAGAATCTATAATACAGAGTGGCCTTTCACAGAAACAAAGAACTGAGTATCACATGTTATCACTTATAAGAGGACCTTGAACAATTATTGCAATATCACAAGAAAAGGATTGGCAGTAGTGGGAGACTGCCAGGGGAGAGTGGAGGCAAGATGGGCAGTAGTGGGCATCTGCTGGGGGAAGAGGGGGCACACCTCCTCAACAAGGGGACCTGCATAATGAACATTTGTATACCTAACCCTGAATTGTACCCCACATCTTTAAAATTTAAGAGATTATTTTCTTTCTTTAAAAGAAAATCAATAAACACATAAAAATATTTACTTGACCAAAAAAGAAAAATAAAAAAGATGAGTATGAAGACAGTCACTACTGCTCCAGTCCTGCCAGGCCCCTTGAGATGTGCCATGTCCAGGTCAGGGCATTTTTGCCAATTTGAGTCCCTCCAGAACATTCTTCCCTTTGGCACGTCAAATATCTGAAATGGGGACTGCTCTAAGCCTGGCCCCCTAGGACCCTGAGTCAACACAGAGATCAAAGAACCCTGACAATGCAACATGGGATAGGAATTAAATGTTTGTTTAAGCCACTGTGACATGTTGGTGGTCACTGTTACTGAAGTGTATCCTACTTGGATTGGCTCACCACCATTTGAATATGTATCCTCTATCAAAACAAATGGAAGGAAGGGAAAGAGGGAGGAAGGGAGGGAAGGGGGGACAGTGACACCAGGAAAACAGAGAAAGGGACAGATTAAGACCTGGAGGTTGCCAGAGCCAACCTCACTCAGCTAGCTCACAGCTTGGCCTTTGGCGACACTGCTCAGGAGTTTCAGCTCAGTCAGCAAGGCATGTTTTCTGCAATTGGCTCAGTATTGGTGATACATTGTCACAAGAGCCAGTGCAAAGCAGAAGACTAAGGCCGCACTGGTGAGTGTGGCCATCGGAGTGGGCGCTCCAAGTCTCCCTCCTAGAGGTCTCTTGGGGGACACATTATTGTGGGGTGATTCCGTGGGGTCAGTCATGATGTAACTGTTGCTCTCAGCAGCTGTGCCCCTTGGCCCAGTCTCTCCTCACTCTCTATTAACATAAGCAAGTAGGCCACTTCCCCACTCCTTTCTAGAGCACCAGAGACCTCCTCACTCTGCTGAAGAAAAGCGGCTGAGGCCGAGTGCAATAGCTCAAGCCTGTAATTCCAGCACTTTGGGAGGCCGAGGTGAGAGGATTGCCTGAGTCCAAGGGTTCGAGACTAGCCCGGGAAACTTGGTGAGACCTCATCTTTACAATAAATCAAAAACTTATCTGGGCATGGTGGCGCACGCCTGTAGTTCCAGTTACTTGGAAGGCTGAAGCAGAAGGATCACCTGACCCCAGCAGGTTGAGGCTGTGGTAGCTGTGAGCATGCCACTGCACTTCAGTTCAGCCCGGGCAACAGAGTAAGACTCGAATTCAAAAAAAGAAAGAAAAGAAAAAGAAAAAAAGAAAAGCAGCAGGGCTTCATTAGGGAAAGAAGGATAGCAATTAGGCCAAGCTCAGAAATCAAGGCTGGTGTTAGAACTGATGACATGTTTCCACCCTCCTTCTCTCCATGCAATGAGACATTAACCCAGTGCCAAGGTTGACAGATGTTTGAAAAAAGCATCCATGGAAATCACCTCAGGGCCAGAAAGAATCTTCTCATTAGTAACGAGCAAATAACCTTCAGACCATAGCCTTTTCAAGTCTGAGTAATAGTGCACGACTGTGTGGGTCTATACAAATCACTCAAGGCAACAGGAACATCCCTCTTGACTGCCGTATTTCCACAACAGGGAAAGGGCTAGTTTTTGAGCAAGCATATGTGTGTTTATGCAAACATTTTCTGTGTGTGCATATAGAGTTGGTGTCTGTGTGTGTGTGTGTGTGTGTAAATGTATAGCTCAGAAAGGATATTTATACTCCAGTTTATGGAGAACCACAGGAGGATTCCAGTCTCACTGTCACTCAAAGACAGATGCAGAAAGTCACATCATCTCTGCCTACCTCAACTTGCTCAACGGTCCTATGAGATAATAACAATGGCCTGCTTTCTTCACAGTTTTGAAACTCAGATGTAGTGGAACAGAGGTAAAAGTGCTTTGAGGATGGAAAATGTACAGTAAGAATACATAGTATAAGGAAGTAAAAAATAGACAGGCTATCCATAGGGGCTACCCGCTGGGACTATCCATAGGGGCTATCCATGGGAGTTATCCACAGAGGCTATACAAGGGCTATCCATTGGGTTGTCCATAAGGGCTAGGGGCTACCCATAGGTGTTATCTATAGGGACTATCCACAGGAGCTATCTACAGGGGCTATCCATAGGGGCTACCCATAAATGCTAACTATAGGGGCTATCTACAGGGGGTATCTATGGGGTTATCTACAGGAGCTGTCCACAGAGGTTTATACTTACGACACCTATGTTACAGCAGATGAACAGCTACAGTCACACTGTTTTCTCCCTCTAATTTTTGAAGACCTTGGGCCAGCACCTCCATTCCACTAACTTCACATCAGTTGTGTGCCAAGCTCCAAGGACACAGGGATAAGCCCCGCCTGATCACTTAAGAATGAAGAAGGAAAATGATGAGGGAAGTAGGGAGGAAGAGGCTCACAGGAGGCCGAAAGTAGTCGGAGAAGCCCAGGCCACAGGCGGGGTGTAACACAGAAGCCACGGAGGGAGCTGCAGGGCTGATAAGGCCATGCCCCACAGGGTCCAAGACACCCACAGGTGGGCCAGCTGAAGAGCAGGGTCTCCCGGAAGATGAGAGTGACAGCTGTGGTTTATGAGGACAGAGGCATCTTCGTTTTTCCCTCAGGGCTTGGTGGTTCCAGCTAAGGGGGGGTCCTTTTCTCTGTGTTTGCCTTATAGAAAAGCATGCAGAGAATGGATCTGGTTTTTACCTGAAACATAAGTGCCTTGGGGAAGACCCAGTGGCACAGATTTCATAACACACCTTATGATAGTGGATTCACCTGGGAGGGTTGTGTGTAGCCTTGTGCAGGGAGGAGTTGGCTGCTGTTAACAGCAGACAAAGTCCCTTTCAATGACGTCCAAAGGACACAAGATCTTGTTTTCCTTCAGCATGATTTAAATGTTTTCATTTCTTCACAATTCCAACAATCTTTTCCCAACCTCCTTCTTGGTTGTTTCTCATCTTCCTAGCAAGAAATAAACACTCAATGGATGAATGAGCTAGTAACTGAATTTCTCCAGTGGGACTCTGTTAAACAGAAGTGTTCTGTTTGGTTAAGTGAGGTTTTATATGTCAGTACTCAGTTTTTATCTACCACGACGCAAATAATAATCACTCTTTCCCTTTTTTGCAGGTTTCTCCTGAGTGTTAGGGTAAGCAAATGTCCTAGATACCTGGCCCAATCCGGATGCCACCTAATTCTGTTCTTTTCAAAGACACAGCTAAATACTTTACTGATAAATAACATCCATCTTTCATATTTCAGAAGCCCTTCAGCAGGAACAGGCATCCTGAATTCAGGTTTTTAAAACAGTGTCACTGACTCTACAGCAAACATCTCTCATATATGCAAGGGAGTAGATGTGAGCACTTGTATGCATTGTTCACCAAACAAAATATTATAAACAAAATCAAGAAACTTTTCTGTAAGATGTCTGCTGAGATATGGAAACAGTCCTATCTTATATAATGTCTTCATAATATTTTTGTTTATACAGGATTTCACATTGCTTTCATCTAGCAAAACGGAATAAAATAGAAATTTTAACTTATTAACAAAAGTAATTAATAAATGATCAATTCATCTATTTTGCAATAGGAATTTTTGATTTTTAAGAATATACTTACAAATTTTGGAACAATAATTAAGTACTAAGAAATTTAAATGGTGGAACTAATGTATTTTTAGAACTCATTAAAAGCCATAATAATAATTATTTGGTATGTATGTTACAAAATTATTCAGTTGAATATAAAGAAATATATATATGTGTGACATTAGTTAGATAAATACAGGCATACCAACTATTAAAGACAGGGCACTAATAACTAAACCTTGAGTTAACAAGAGAAACAATTTATCAGGACAATTTTGAAAGAAATCAGACCACAACCAGCAGAGGGCAGTAGAATAATTATTTTCTTAAAAACTATTTTATTTTAAAGATGTGGGGCACAATTCAGGATTAGGTATACAAGTGGTCGTCAAACAGGTAAAGTTTGGGCCTCTCTTTAAGAATAGTTCTTGCCAGGCTCGGTGGCTCAGCCTGTAATCCCACGCCTTTGGGAGGCTGAGATGAGTGGATTGTCTGAGCCGCGGGTTTGAGACCCGCCTGGGCAGCCAGACCTCATATCTACAATAAATAAAAAAATCAGTCGGGCGTGGTGGCGCATGCCTGTAATTCTGGCTACTTGGAAGGTTGAGGTGGAAGAATTGCCGGAGCCCAGCAGGTTGAGGCTGCGGTGGCAGGAAGCGGCCACTGCACTGCAGTTTGGGCGACTGAGTGAGACTCCAACTCAAAAAAAAAATAGTTCTTAAGTGGGGGCAGAGGGGGAGAGAGAGGGAGGGGGGGAGAGAGAGAGAGAGGGAGAGGGAGAGAGAGAGAGAAAGAGAGAGAGAGAGACCCACCAACAGTTTGTTTCTCAGGTTTTACCATACATCTATTTAATTTTTTTCATTCCAATAAAAATTATTAGGTATCACAGTTACATGAAATCTGTTTTTATGACTACCTTTCAACATAACTGATACCTTCAAATCCATAAATACATTCCTTTTGCATATAGATTATTTTCAATAACATAAACAGGGAATCTACTGAAACAGTTATAGATCATAAACAATTTTTTAAAAACCTATAAGTAAATCTTAAAAGATGGGGACCAAATAAGTTTGTTTTGTAATATTTTCTGCTAACCTAGGAAAAAAGAAAAAAGCCCAGCAAACAGTATCCTTTAGATAAAGTTGTCTTAATTATCTCCATTAATTCGTGTCTTGAGACTTCAAGCAGGACAAATCCAGTGGCCTTAATGTCTGCCATATATAAGTCAGGGTACTCAGACTAAACTCTCAGAATTTAAATCTTACAGAAAAGTAGATATGCACAGCATGGATCAGTGTTTTTAGCTAGTCTAACTGTGGTCCAGAAAAGAGGAAGAAAAATATTTAAATGTTTTAGAAAGAATACTTTGAAATCAAAATGGACTGTCAGGCAAAAGAAATTCTAAAATCAAGCCCAACTAAAAAAAAAAGAAAACATGACAACAACATGAAAACAAAATAAGTAGGGGGCAAAACAAACAAAACAAAAGACCCTGTAAACTGTGTAGTATTTTCACACTGTTAAAACGTTACTTGTCAAAAGTCCAGATGGGTTACAGTTGTAACAAAGGCAGTGAAGTCATTTAATGCAACATCTTTTTATACTAGGAGTTCCCAAGTTACAGGCACAGACCACTTGCATCAGAGACCCTTAAGAAGCCTAAAGCAAAACAAAACAGACTGCTGGGACCCACTCCAGGCCTACTGAACCAGAATCTCTAAGGCCTGAAAACCAGGAATATGCATTTATTTCTAAAAGTCTACTAGGTGTAAGAAATCACAGCCTTGTACCACAACCCAGTGCCTGAATTCAGCTTTTACCTGCAGCACTGCGGGGCTGAGGGACTTGCACAAGGGAGAGTAGCCCCCAGAGAAACGAGAGCTCTGTGCTGTGCTCTTTGGCAACTTGAGACTAGCCCTCATGAGAGTGTCAACACTATAGAAATCTGGAAAAGCAAAGTCAGAGCTTTTGCCTTCTTGTCCTGCAGGCTGCCTATACTAGAGGTAGGCAACCTTTAGGTCTGAGGGCCAGCTGGCTGTGTTTGCAAAGTCTTCCTGGAGCGCAGCCAGACCCACTGATTTACATGGTGTCCTTGGTTGGAAAGCCTAAGATATTTACTTTCCTGCCCTTTACAGAAAATATTTGCTGCCTTTTTCTCAAGGTAAGGCCCCAGACTTAAGAAATGAATGGAGAAAATGAAATGACGCTTATATTGTACTGTTACATTGTGAATGGCACATATACACACACAATGAGGAAACACAAGAGGGGACCCCCAAAAACCCGGAATTTATTTATAAAGAATTGTGTATTTATTCTTACATGTTTAAACTTCAGTCACCTTCAAGGTATTCTTCGTTTGAAGCAATACACCAATCGAGATGCTTTTGCCACTGCTCAAAACAGTTTTTGAATGTTGATGCCTTTTAGTGCTTCTTGCCATTTTTTGTTTTACCTCTTCCACATCAGCAAAACATTTCCCTTTGAGGACTTTTTGAATTCAGGGAAACAAAAAAAGTCACTTGGGAGAGATCAGGTGAATAGGGATGGTGGGGCACAAGTGTCACACCGTTTTTGGTCAAAACTGCTGAACATTCAGCACAGTATAGGCAGGTATATTGTCACGGTGGAAGAACCAGTCATCTACTTGCCACAAAAAATTTCACTGAAAGCCGGGCTCGGTGGCTCAGCCTGTAATCCCGCGCCTTTGGGAGGCTGAGGTGAGTGGATTGCCTGAGCCTGCGGGTTTGAGACCCGCCTGGGCAGTGAGACCTCATCTCTACAATAAATCAAAAAATCAGCCGGGCGTGGTAGCGCATGCCTATAATTCCGGCTACTTGGAAGGCTGAGACGGAAGGATCGCCGGAGCCCAGTGGGTCGAGGCTGCGGTGGCCGGGAGCGCCCACTGCACTCCAGTCTGGGCGACAGAGTGAGACTCCAGCTCAAAAAAAAAAAATTTCACTGAAGCTGAATGCAGCCTCTCACAACAACGCTAGCTGAGGCCAATGGGTTCCTAGAATACTTAACTAGCAAGGGAAGCCTGTACTACAAGGTGTCCACCCTCCAAAAGATAATTCCACCTTTTTTTTTTAGTCTCCTCTCACATATGTCCACAATCCAACATGATGGTGGGTGTATCAAGGAAGGCACCGACCTTTACTGACAAGGGCATGAAACTCTAGAGATTCTCACTTGTGTCACTGTTGTCTCACTCGTGAACAACATGATCACTCTCATGGAATCACACTCACTCATCAGCTACTACTGAGGCTGAGTAGGCCTGCGGGATGCAGGGCTTGTGTGACCTGGCAAGCCCCCTGCATGGGAGTAATACTGATTTTTTAAAAGTTTCTTCTTTTAAAGCTGAGAGTGGGTTTTGGAGGGCAAGGTTGGCATCAGGGACAAGAGACTAGGCCCTGTGATTTTTTAAAAGTTTCTTCTTTTAAAGCTGAGAGTGGGTTTTGGAGAGCAGGCTGGCTGCTGATGTAAAAGCTCAGCAAGAGTTCACAGGAGCACTCAGTGACTATTTGACTTTTAGTTATAAAATTTATGCTACACACCCTCTACATCAGTAAAATAGTTGGTAAATAAATATGTGCAATATATATATATGCACACACATACATAAATCACATGTACACACACACAAATATATGCTCATACTTCTTCCCCAGAAAGCCAGTGGTTAAGTATTTGCCAGAAAACCCATGAACACTACTATCCAGTCAGCCGCTCCATCTTGAAGCCCTTTTTTCTCTTATTCCCATTCCCCAGTCTATTAGCAAGAACGTCTGCTCTCTCCAAATATGTCCCACATGCATCCACCTGTCACATCTCTACTGCTGCTGCACCAGTCTGTCAGCTTCTGTGTCTCACCACAGGGCCTAGTCTCTTGGCCCTGATGCCAACCTTGCCCTCCAAAACCCACTCTCAGCTTTAAAAGAAGAAACTTTTAAAAAATCAATATTACTCCCATGCAGGGGGCTTGCCAGGTCACACAAGCCCTGCATCCCGCAGGCCTACTCACATCTCCGAACTTACTGTTATTACCCGAACTCATTTCTGCGCCCCACCCCCCAGCCTCTGCTTTTCCTTGGCCTTACCAGCTCTGGACATGGCTGCCTTGCCTAGGGAGGACCTGCAACAGTGCCTCCCTGATTCCACCTGCTATCATGCTGCCCCGGGGGTTGATGCAGTTGCTTATGCCACGTGCACTGCCTAAGTTCTCTTTATTCACAAGTCTGTCACCATGTTCCAGGCTGCCCTGAGTCTAGAATGTCCAAGGCAAGTCCCGGGCATGTAATAAATATATGGGATGAACAAATTCATGAATGAATGAATCAACACCAAGGGAGTTTGTGCTGTCCAATCCCAAGCCCAGGGCTCTTCCCACAGCAATGTGGTCCATTCTACGTGTGGTAACAACTCTGAACATCAGCCACTCTTTGCCTGGACACAAGCCATCACCCTCTGGAACCATCCCGCACATGACCTCCAGTTCATGCAGTCTGACTCTGTCTACGATTCAGTCTCCATCTGACTCCACTAGTGCCCTTCAATCTCTGTTCTACCTATTTACCCACTGAGTCTCATCAGCTTTGCCGTGAGTCCTCTCATCTGAACCCTGCTTCTCTATATCCTCCTAGTCAGGCTCCCTTGACCCATGTCGTGACCTGAAGCTGGTTCTACAGCCAACGGATCCTCATTCTAAACCCCTCTCAGCCTTCCTCTAACATCTTTATGAGGCACTCCCTCAGCCCTAGGGGTCACGCTCCTGCTTGGTCTGGATGCTTGTGTTCCCCCACATTCATACATTGAAGCCTAGTCACCAATACAGTGGTGTTAGAGGGTAGGGCAATGAGTGAGCTGAGAGGTGATTAGGAAGCAGTGCCTTATAAAAGAGGCCCAGCCATTATTAAAAAAAACCAAAAAACAAAACAGATGCTAACATGGATGTGGAGAAAAGGGAACACATACACTGTTGATGGGAGTATAAATTAGTAGAGACTCTATGGAAAATCAGTATGAAGATTTCTCAAAGAACTAACAGCAGGTCTAACATTTGGTCCATCAACCCCACTACTAGGTGTCTACTCAAAGGAACAGAGGTCGCTATACAAAGAAGACACCTGCACCCACATTTCACCACTGCACAATTCACAATTGCAAAGACGTGGAATCAACCTGAATGCTCATCAATTGATCAGTGGATAATGAAAATGTGATACATATATAGTATTCCATAGATTGGAATATTATTCTGCTATCAAAAAGAATGAAGTAATGTCTTTTGCAGCAACTTGGATAGAATTGAAGAACATCATCCTAAGTGAACTAACACTGGAACAGAAAACCCAGCACTGCACCTTCTCACTTATAAGAGGAAGCTAAACTAAGGATCTACAAAGGCACAGAGAATGGTAAGAATGGCAAGGAGACTCAGAAGGGGCAAAGGGCAAAGGGATAGAGGGACGAAAAATCACCTACGGGTACAATGTGCACAGGTGGGGGTGGTGGGTACGCTTAAAGTTGAGACTTCTGCACCATTATACAACGCAACCATGTAACCAAAAACGATTCATACTCCCTAAAGTTATTGAAATAAATAAAAAATAAAAGAAGCTCAAAAGAGACCCCTTCCCCTCTCATCACATCAGGACACAGGGAAGACAATCATCTGTGAACCAGGACAGGCCTCACCATACCCGGTCTCTGCCAGTGCCTTGACCTTGGCCTTTCCCGCCTTCAGAACTGTGAGGAACTTCTATGGTTTACGAGCTGTGTGGCTTATAACACTTAATTGTAGCACCCGATGGACTCAGAAAGTTTAAACTAAATGGGTTAAAACACAGAGGACCCAACCCAGAGCTGGGAGCACACTGAGTGCTCGGAAACATTCACCATGCTTTTCTTCAGTCTGATCACACACGCAAGGATACCTCCTTTGTCGGCTGTTTTCCCCACATGACTACAGGGTGGCTACTCACAGGGTTGGAATGCAGCACAGGGAAGAACTCAGGGCTGATGAGGAACTTCACGGGGGGAGACTGCAGCAGCAGCGTCAGCCTGGACCTGGAGGTAGAGTGAGGCAGGACGTTCTCCCGTCGGAAATCTAGGCGGGCAGACCACAGAGGCTTTCAGGGAACCTTCCTGCACGCTGGGAGCCTATCTTGTCATGTCAGTTTACATATCACATGAACCAAGGGACATCTGTGCTGCTTGCTACCATCTTAATCCCCTCAAGACTTCTTTGCTGTATACATGTATACATAAAATCCAACTATTCTTGGCACTCACATGGAATTGAACAATATTTCTAGTCACTATTAGCATTTTTTCTTTTAATTTTTAGTGTAGAGATGGGGTTTCACTATGTTGTCCAGGCTGGTCTTGAATTCCTAGCCTCAAGCAATCCTCCCTCCTCAGCCTCCCAAAGTGCTGGGATTACAAGCATGAGCTATCACGCCTGGCCATTATTAGCATTTTAATGCATCCTTAGATTTTTAAATGATCAGATTCTTTTTCTAATCTGTAACCCACAGATACAGAGATTTAAAAAAATTTTTTATATTCCATTTGGCTTTGTGTTTCTTAGTACTGATAAAAAGTTGAGAATTAAAAGAGGTTTCTGGTGAGCTCTATGTTTTGAGTTCAATTATGAGATTTCATCAAAGATCAGAAGTTCTCTAAACAAAAAGCCTCTTTTGTTGGGATCCATTACTTATTTCTCTTCTACTTTTCTGAGGTTATAAAAATGGATAAGGCCAGGGCTCTTACCGGCATTGGCTTGGTGGAAGTCAGCCTCATCCCCTGTCCCATCCATGGCACTGGCATTTTCCTCCGGCCGCTCGCTGGTCATGGTTCTGCGAATACTCTGGTATCTGAAATCATGACCCAGAGTTACATTCCAGAAGCCTCTAGAAAGGGGGACTCAGTTGCTCCCCAAGGCCAGAGCTCTTCCTTGTCTACTCAGTCTCAACCATTTCCTGCCCCACCCCACTTCCTGCCTTCCAGGGCATCTGTTGTTTAAAGAATTTACGTTGCATTACATTTCTTCTGTCCATTGTCTTTGGAAAATTTTCCTGACAAATAAGTAACACTAAAAAATAATTGTGTGGCCCTTAACCAAAGAAAACTAAATTTCTATATTGTCATGGGATAAAATCAACTTTGTGGTCCACAGCAATTAGTTCTTCAGAAAGAACAACAAATTTAACAAGCTTAGGTTGATAATAAAGACATTTCACAAATGAAGATTCTAGAGATTGGAAAACATATTTGGTTCCAAATGATAAACACACATGTTCTGTTGTACTAAAAATCAGTGTCGGGTTGGCTAAAGGGATCATCTTATCTACTTCTCCTCTAGTTTCCAAAAAAGGTGTGTATGTGTGGGTATTACTGCTTTCATCGAGAAGTCCCATCAAAAGAGGCAGCAGTCACATCGTGATAACAGGATACCCAGAGATGAAAGAGACCATGTCTTCTACTCTGCACCACGTAAAGATGAGCCCAGAAGAGACCAGTGATAGTAAAACGCCACCCTCACCTCCGGTTCAGCTGCTCCATTTGCTGGATGGAGTTGGATCTCTGCAGCACCTGTGGGGCTGGGGGAGCTGTTGGCCGCTGCCACGTCGTGGTTCTGTTGACGTGATCCACATAGAAGATTCTGCCATGGCTGTCAATGCGTGCCTCCCAGTCTAAAAGCAGGGAGGCAACAGAAGGGCTAGGAAGGGGTGCTAAGGTCACTTTTGAGGCTCACAAGCATAGCACTGCCTTCCCTCTTGGACATGCTTTAACCTGGGACTAATAACACATGCCTTGTGCATAATCCAGGACCCTTCCCAGTCCACTCCAGGATCTGTTGGGACCAGCCATTAAGCCTTCACTGAGTGTAATACCAGTCCTCAAAGAATCTTTACACGTGGAACAGCTTTCCAAATCTGCCCACAATGCTCACCCTGCACATATGAGCATCAGCAGTTTAAAAATATATGGAGTAGGCCAGGTGTGGTGGCTCACAGGTATAATCCCGCACTTAGGGAGGCTGAGGCAGGAGGATCACTTGAGGCCAGGAGTTCAAGACCAGCCTGGGCAACATAGCGAGAACTCGTCTCTCAAAAAAACCCAAGACACATGGGGTGGGTTTGCCTGTCACCCGTGCACCCTGTGATGAAGGTGGGCCCTTGAGTTGACGGTCCTCACTTGGTGGGAGGGCCTCATCCACCCGCTGGTATCGGCTGACATCCTGGCGCACTGAGGGTAGCGATCGCAATGGCTGGTGGCCGTTGGCTTGCGAACCTAGGATGAAAGGGAGGGCGTTATCCAGGTGCGGCCTTCCCTTTCAGTGTTAAGGCAGACTTGGTTCAAAACATCAACCTAACATCAGTCCTGAGGCTAGGCTCTTTTCTCTTTTATCTCATTTTCCATATGAAGGCCTGGAAACAAAAGAAAAAAATGAATGGCGTGACTGCTTAGAAGACAGCTTGCTGGAGTAATGTCTTCTGTACACACCTTCTCCTCTTGCATCCCCCCATCTCCCACCCTGGCCTCTATCCTGGCCATGACCCAGTGCTTTAGGGCCACACAGTGGCTACAAGATAAGGAAGGTAACAAAAACAAAAAGGAATAAGAACCAAAAGGGGAAATCTTGTTAGAAAAATAAATGACAAAAGAGGAAAATCATTCCTACTTCTAAGTCTATGCTAGTTAGGCATATGAAATTTCCCCTTGACTTTTCAATGCATCTATAATAGGGCTTTTTAAAAGAATCTTTCTAGAGAGTCACATTCACTGAGATATACAGTAAGTCCCTGCTATGAACCTTCAAGTTGCAAACTTTCAAAGATGCAAATGTGTGTTTGCATGTCCAGTTAAGTTCACGTGTCTGGCATACATTGTCACGTGTGTGCATCCTTTACAAGTGGCTGTGCTTTTGTGTACTTGATGGTATAGTACTATATAGAGTACAGTAGTACAGTATCTTTATTTCAAACACAGGATGTCCAGAAGCAAGTGCAAAAGCAGTGATATAGCTGGTACTGTATAGCCAATTGTGTTTGTTGATACCTAGGCTGACTTATGAGCAAATTGGATTTAGTGCTCTTGGAACAGAACTTGTTTGTATGTAGGGAACTTACAGTGATACAAATTGTATGGGCAAATTTGCAACCTAAGACACTAAAGAAGCTTATCTTTCAAGTGTCAGGACACATCCCTAACTCAGTTGATGTTTCTTGTACTGCAGAAGACAAAACATGACTTCAGACACAAAGCACATGTAAGCTTCTGTTCTGAAGTTCTCTAAGGGAGACGTGCCTTGGGGTTCCTGGCCACCTCTCTGATGATGCTGAAGCTGAGGCCACAGCCTTCTGGTTTTAATCTACAAACCTAGGGTCCACAAGAAGTTCCTTCCTAAGTGTGATGATGGCTGTTGGGCAGGCCTCTCATTTCTGCAACAGAAGATCCTTTTTTAAAAAACACTGAATTTGAACTCAGGCCAATCTGGATGCAAAAAACATGTGTCTCTTCCTGACTGTGGGACTGGCAAGTCCCTGTGTCTTGGCTCTGGACTGCAGCCTGGTCCGGGAGAAGGACTGCAGGGCCCACACCTCTGTTCCACGTCCTTTCCTGACCTGCCCTGTCTCTCCTTCACCTCTGTCCCCTCTCACCCCTCTCTAACTGCTGGTGCCCAGAACCTGCAGTCCTGTCTGCACCCAGGGGAGCTACAGAGTGTGTCTACGGTGAGCCCGGAACAGGAGCAGTGTCTCCCACATCCTACCTCCGGTGGCGCCCTCCTCCTGGGCTGCAGCCCCCTCGCAGGCATCCTGGGCAACACGAGCGTTGCCATCTTCCTGGGGTGAACGCTCAGCCGCAGCAGCCCCCTCCAGGCTGCCCCTCCGCTGCCAGACCTCACTCAGCTCCTCCTGCTCGGGTCGTGGCGCTGGCCCAGCCCCTGGCCCTTCCTCTTGGCTAGGCACCTGCAAGGTGGGCAGGGGGCCAGGGGTGCACACAGTGTCCTGTGAGCTGGGGGCAGGGCCACCAGGGGGCTCAGCTGCACAGGCGCCCTCCTCGTCCTCTTGAGAGGAGAAGGCTGGGGTGCCCGGGAAACGTGCACTCTCCAGGGAGGAGCAGCGCGTCTCCACTGAGGACAGCTGCGTGGCCACACTCTCCTGGCAAGAACTGTCAGCCCCATCCAGGTCACTCTCCCCCTCAGGCCGCGTGCTGGCTTCGCTCACGCTCTCTGTCCTGGCAGGGTCGCTGGGTTCAGTCTCGGAGGAAACCTGGGAGGGCTCGGAGCCCTGGTCCAGGGACTCAGCCTCACTCATGGCCCTCCGGCTGCCCCCAGACGTGTCGGACATGCCAGTGTCCGGCCCGTTCATGGACTGCTCGGCCTCCTGGGAGTCACATGGGTCAGCACAGACCTGGTCGATGGTGGGCTGAGACTCTGGGCCTCCCTGGCCTTCGTCAGGGTCAGGGGCCAAGGGTGAGGAGCCGTCTACCAGCTCAGGAAGACTTTCTGGCTTGTCTTCCAAGGAAGCAGCCTCATGAGTAAAGGCCTCTTCACCCTCAGCGGAGTTGTCCTCTGGCTTGGCTTGTGATGTGGGGCCCCGGTCATCTGCTCTGGATGCCCTGCTAAACATGACCAGCCCTCCCTCCTCCTCCAGGGAGGATGGGTACCCCAGGTCTGGCTGAAACTCATGATCTTCTTCGTCCGAATCAATGTGAAGCATGGCATTGAGCCTCGTATCAGTGGGGAAACTGCTCCTCAGTTTGGGAGAGGCACTCACGGCCCTCTCGGGACAGGCTGTGGCTCCTGGCCTGGCGTGACCATTGTGGTCCAGTGCATCTAAGTAATCATTGAGCGAGTCCTGGCATCCTCGGGGAGGTGAGGCCCGTGAGGACATGGAGATTGGCTCCTCTGTGTCCATCTCCAGAGTGGAGCTAGTCCTAAGAGAGTGCTTAGGCGTCCCTTCGGCTGTGCTGTCCTCAGACATGGGCCCGTTGGCACATGCCGGGCCATCCTGATGGCTCCCAGGCAGGTCCTCGTCATCTGAGGGGCTCCCTAGGTCCCCATTCATGGTCCCAACCCCAAGGATGGTGCCCACAGCTTCTGGAGATGCATCTGAGGAGGAAACAGTGTTATCACCACATGGCCATCTCACAACCTGTGGCTTTGCACCAGTTGGGTTCAGAGAGACCTTCCGATAGCAGCCCCAACCTGTTGGTGCCCCCCACCGGCACCACCACTGCACAGGATCCTGTGGGCATCTGGCGAGGGGCCATGCACCTAGTGCTGCTGGGGCTCTAGAGACTGCCTCCTAAGTGCAGGCATCCACCCCCAGAGTTAGCTTTGGCCCAACTGGCCTTCCTCTCTGCTTAGAAAACTGCAGCCGTAACCATGCGGTTGCTACTTTGAGAAAAACTCAGGATACAGGACACAAACTCAGTTTTGTTCAAAAGCAGCCTGACAATGGAGAGAGGTGTGACAGGCATCCCTGTGGCACTATGCCTACACGGGCATCTCACCTTCATGGGCAGAGGATGCCACCTCCACTCTGAACTGGAGGTACCCGCTCACATGGTCTGCTGGAAGCCTCCGGCCAAGGCTGTAGCTGAGCATTTGGTCCCTGAGAGAGAAAGAGAGAGGGAGAGGGAGAGGGAGAGGGGGAGGGAGAGAGAGAGAGAGAGAGAAGAGAAGAGAGAATATGAGAGAGAGAAAAGAGAAGAGAGAATATGAGAGAGAGAGAGAGAGAAAGAGAGAGAGAGAGAGAGAGAGAGAGTGAGAGAGAGGGAGAGGGAGTGGGAGAGAGAGAGAGAGAGAAGAGAAGAGAAGAGAAGAGAATATGAGAGAGAGAGAAGAGAGAATATGAGAGAGAGAAAAGAGAAGAGAAGAGAGAATATGAGAGAGAGAGAGAAAGAGAGAGAGAGAGAAAGAGAGAGAGAGAAAGAGAGAGAGAGGGAGAGGGAGAGGGAGAGAGAGAGAGAGAGAAGAGAAGAGAGAATATGAGAGAGAGAAAAGAGAAGAGAAGAGAGAATATGAGAGAGAGAGAGAGAAAGAGAGAGAGAGAGTGAGAGAGAGGGAGAGGGAGAGGGAGGGAGAGAGAGAGAGAGAGAGAGAGAGAGAGAGAGAGAGAGAGGGAAAGGGAGAGAAAAGGAGCTGTGATCCTCAAGTGCCAGTGCTGTAGCCTCCTTCCTGCAGGATGCCCTCCAATCCCATATCTCACCCTGAAAACTGTTGGACTCAAAAGTAAGGGAAATAATAGGCTCAAGGTGAATTGTGGTCCAGTGTAGTATGTTCATTTGTACATGTAAGCTTGCATAAGCCCAGGGATGAAAGGAAGTCTTGTAAGGAGAATCCTCGGTAAAAGCAGAAATGTACTACAGTGTATAGCCTTACGATCTTTCTTTTTCTTTTTTGATTTTTTTTTTTTTTGTGGAGATGAAGCCTTGTTACATTGCCTAGGCTGGTCTTGAACTCTTGGGTTCAAGCAATCCATCTGCCTTGGCCTCCCAAAGTGCTGGGATTACAGGTGAGAGCCACCATGCCTGGCCTGATCCTTCTCAAAGACACCGTCTGCTCTCTCCTGCTGAGGGTGACTGGGAAGAAGATATTCTGAAGCCAGCAGGGAGCCATGAAAGGTCCATGTTCCGGGCTCTTTCTGACTGGGGTGTGAAAGGAGGGAGAATCTGGGTCATGATAGCGTGCCCTTGTTATAAAGAACATGCACAGCTAGGGACTGCTCCTCCGCACCTCCCAACATAGCACAGAGGCCCCTGTGCTGGCCCCAGGAAGGTCAGAAGCCAAGTCTCAGAAGGGAGCAGCACAAGGACATGGCATGGCCACACCTGCTTGGCAAGCAGCCCCACTGTGGAGGGGTGGGGCTGCTGAGCTCTCCCCGCTTGCAGAGGAAGGGGTCTTGGCCTGTCTCTGGGCCTGGTGTTACTAGAGAAGCTAGAGGTGCCCTGGAGAGGCATTGTGCCCACTCCTGGGCCTGCCCCGTCTTTGCACGCCTTGAACCCAGGCTTGAGCTGTCAGCCTCCCCTATGCAGAGCCGTCCTGTCTCACTCAGTGTCTCCTTATCAGAATCAAATGTAACTGCTTCACCTTCCTGCACATGAGTGACACTCACTCTAAAGCAAATGACTTTGTCTTAATAAGGAAAATACTTAAAGGGACAGTCAAGTCGCCTCCTCTATTCTCCCACACTGCCCCATGCTGCCCCAGAAGGAAACCCACGTCTCTGCCTAGCGGGGTCCCATGACCCGGTCACAGCCTTCAAGTAGCCCATGCTATTCATGTGCATCATCTGTCCTTCTCTGTCTCCTCAGTATGACTTCCTGACTACTCCACTCACAACATGCACAAAGTGTATGCGAGGAAAACAGACATTAGTCCCACTGCAAGAGTCAGTGGGGGCATGGATCTTAGCAGCCTGAAGGCACGTACATGTCCAGGAGCTTGGCTCTAACACTCTGCAGAGTCCAGGTCTTGTTTTAAATGACTCCAAACAAGATTGTTTTTGTTTTTCAAAAATAACAAGTTCTCCAGATGGAACTAATGGAGATAAGGTGGGCATCAACCTGGACACTAGATTTCTGCTCTAGGAAGAGGACAAGATGTCAATATACTAAAAAAACAATCAAACATTAGATTTGATACTGAAATGCTAATCCTGGAAAAGACAAAGACACCCCAAAGAAGACAAAGAAAAATGGTATATAATCAAAACAAAGTACTTTTTGTCCAGTGCATGTTAATGAGAGTCACGGCACTTTTGTTTCTGAAAGAATGATGTTACCCTTCTTGTCAGTATGAAAAGTCCTAGACTACCATGATCATGTCACATGTCTCTGCACAAGCACATCTCAGCGAGTCCCCTTATGGCAAGGGTGGATTACCCAATGGCCTGTCGCTCCAGCAGCCTCTGAACCGGGATGGTCAGTTTCCCCAGAAAGCGCTTGATAATGGGACGGCTCTTGGCAAATTTGTCTTTAATTTCAATCTCTAAGACATCAGTGAGGAGTGCAAAAAAGGAATATTTCTGAAAACACAAACAGACAACACGCTGGTTCAAGAGAAAGACAAATATGATATGATATCATTTCATTAGTATGGGAAATAGCATCTCTTAAACTCTACTGACAGGCAGAGTCTACACTGCTAGAAATATCTACAGCTACTGTCAGTCCTTTAGTCACTCAAACCATTAGCATTCACAGTGATTAAAAGGCAGCAGTCAAGGGTCTGCATGACGAGGTTCCCTGGATAACCCTGTGGGGGGACAGCATCAGGTATTCAGTAATGCATAATATGCTCTTAGTACTCACCACATTTATTGTACCTTAATTCTTGATAGCTAATATCTTGTTATAGAACAGTTTATAATTAACCAGTATATTTGATTGACAATCTTAATTCCTAATTTCATGGAATTTTGAAGTTGCAAAACACAGTTTAAAATACTCCTCCAGTTGGTGGTTACGGTAGGAACATCTACAGAATACTGTGGCTTCCCTGGTCATTAGTAAAATAAAACAATGTTTAAGTGGAATTATTAGGTTTAAAAGGCATACAGGGTTGAAATATCTTCTGAAACCAGAAAAATAAAAGTATAAGGTTAAGATAGACTTTGTTGCTTTCATCTAAGAATATCATTGGAGAATACTGGATTGGACATTAGAATCTCAGGAGAAGTCAGTGATGGAGCCAGGAATCTAACCCAAGTTGTATCACTGTCTCCCTGACAAAGTTCTATGCCCCCAATGATGTGGTGCTCTTCACTTGGATGCTACTGGTTTACTTAGTTATAACCATCCAAGTTCTCCAAAGGACCATCCAATTGGTCTGCTTAATGGAAAAAGGCACTTGCTTAGAATAAAAAGAGCTAAGTCTGAGCCCTGTGTCTGCCACTGCACAGCTGGTCACATCAACACTTGAGCATTGATTTCTCTATCACCACAATGGAGAGGGGATCATCTCATACCCGGGCACCCTTTCAGGCTTACACTGGTACCATGGCCAAGACCTCTGTAAACATAAAATCTCAGGAAAATAAGTCGTGCTTGTTTCATTACCATATCCATACGGACCTCCTAGAACTCGCATCGAGATACATATATGTTTCCTAGGCCTCAAAATGCACAGGACCATGTGGTGTGCCTTGGAAGTTATTTGCCATGATGAGATCATAAGCAGTTTATAAACCAGGTGGAAGAACATGAGCTATATTAATTTTCCCATCTCCATAACTACAGAGACAATCCAGGAGAAGCATCTTGCTGTGCTGGCCAGTCTCAAAAAGCCACACTTCTTCCTCAGGTGACTATAAACCCCCCGAAATACCTCCAATTAAATCTCTACAATAGTGTTAGAATGAAATGTTGTTGTCAAAGACATAAGGTGTGATCTAAGGAAGTATGTAACTCCTATGCCAGTGAAGCTTTGCCCAGAAGCATCCCTCGGGCCTCGGGCCCCTGAGCTTGGCAGGAGAGCTGCCGCAGCAACATCTCTGTCCATTCTGTGAACATCCAGAGTTATGGTGGGGAAACCCATTGCTGACTCCACCGGTCTGGTGCACTGGGATGACTGGTGGCATGACACAGCTGGCAGGATGACTAGAACACCCTCAACACAATCTGGCTTCACGCAGGGTGACAGACACCTCCTGATATGGCTCGTCTCGTGAACAAATGTCTGCAAATGCATAAGACACCTGCCAAAGACCATCGAGAGAGAAAACTCCTTTAACTCATATCAAATATACACTAGAACAAAATGTCACCCTTTTAAGTAAAAACAGGATCCATGTGACTGATTTTTCCTTTTGCCTCAGGCTTCACCATGCTTCTGCAAGGCAGGGCTGCTCATCTCCTGCCCTTACTTAAAATGATGATATTTTGCTCCTTGTGAGTTTTTTGCATGAATTTTGATTAAAAAATTTTGCATTAAGATATTTATTTATTTATTTGCTTTGAATTACTATTTTTTTTTAGATTCAAAGGGTGCATGTGCAGGTTTGTTTCATGAGTATATTGCATGGTGAGGTTTGGGCTTCTACTGAGCCCATCACCCAAGTGGCTTTTAAACCCTTTCCCACTTCCCTCCCTTACCCTCCTCCTCCTTTTAGGAGTCCCCAGTGTCTGTTGTTCCCATCCATATGCCCGTGTGGATTCTGTGCTCGTGTGGTATTCGGTTTTCTGTTTGTGTGATAATTCACTTAGAATGATGGTCTCCACCTGCATCCATGTTGCTGCAAAGGACATGATTTTGTTCTTTTTAAAGGCATAATGTTTCATGGTACTTGTGTACCACATTTTTAAAAAATCCAGTCCACCATGGATGGTCACCTGTGTTGGTTCCATGTTTTCACTATTGTGAATAGTGCTATTATAAATCCATGAGTGCAGGTGTCTTTTTGGTAGAGTGACTTATGTTCCTTTTGATAGATACCCAGAGTAGTGGGACTGCTGGATTGAATGGTAAATCTACCTTTTGCTCTTTGAGAAATAAGGTACTTATTTTGATCACTTGGTTTTTTGACAGCTGCTTAAGTTGTGCCTTTGAGGTGAGCACCTTACCTGTCTCGCCAGACCTGGCTCTGGAGAGACGGGAAGAACTCATCCTCAGGGCACCTTCTTCCCAGAAGAACCCCAGACACCTCTGCTATCCCACCCACACCCAGCAACAGCTCGGGAACACACAGTTGGGGAAAGAGAGAAGATAGCTGGCTGACTTCCCATTAGTCATATGGAAGACCTGGGGCATCTTACCTCTCGGTGCCAGATAGGGTTGGTGGTGTTGCTGATGATGGTGGACCTCCGCTCTTGCCCATGGTGGGCACAGGTGGGGAAGCTGCTCTTCTTCCCTGGCTGAATGGACATCTTAAGGTAAGGGTCGGGATTGAAGAACATGCCTTTCTTTAGCCCAACTGCCCTAAGATCTTTAAAGAAAGAGAAGGAGGGAGGGACAAAAACAGAGAGGGAGGGAGGGAAGGAAGGACAGGGGAGGAAAGGAGGATCCATAAATCCTGATTAGAACAAGCAGCTCCAAGACAATTTACTCTTAAATAAACACACAGGACACTCTGAACAGAAATGATTCAGTAACACGATTGCAAAGTCATTCACACAAGGATCTCATAGACACATGAAGACAAGGATCGTGGCAGTGATTCAGCAAAGGGTCTCTCGTGGCTGCAAAAGTGAAGTCAGACCTTTGCCCTGACCTCACATCCTTGCCCATCTGTTCCTGGGAACCCTCCAATTCCAGCAGGTGCCTCTCCACCCTCTCTTCCAGGGCAAGGAGTCAGCAACCGGAAGTTCAGACAATGTCTCAAGAGAAATCCTTAGTGAACAGTACACTGGAAACACATTCCTTAGGGAGAGAAAAATGAACTTCCACATATATATAAGAATGAGTTTGGACTAAGTTTAATTAGAGATGAAACTTCAGAGCACACATCCATGTGTACTGCATTTTAAATGTCTTCTCTATGCCACAAATGTGGGGACTGTCAAGGGAAAAAAATCTTAAGTAGCTTGTAAGTAACCAAAATATCTGATGAACATACTATAACTTACCTTAGATGACACATTGCTTCACACTACATACACTGCAGAAAGACCTAGCAAAAGTCCATTCAGTGAGGGGACAGACAGTTTTTAAGTGCTCAGGCCAAGGCACAAAGCTGGTGGCAAACCAAGCTGGTTTCACCAAGCTCTCAGCATCATTCCAAGATTATTGGTTTGAGTAAGGTGAGCCTGGGAATTAAGCAACCCTGAAAAAATGCTGAAACTTCAGTCCAGGGAGGTCTCCAGAGTAGCTGGAAACAGACTCCATGAAGTGACTGTAAATTATAGGAGGCCACCAAGGTCATCCCACAAAAGCTCATTCCTGAAACAGAAGGTCTTTCTTGGAAGGAAAAAACATTAGCCTGAGATGGCCCTCATAACCATCCCTGGAGGGGACACACCAACAGTCCCTAGGAACTCATTGCCCAGATACATGGAATGAAAATGGCCCAGAAATGTCTAATGACACAGAATCAGCAGTAGAGGGTAGTTTAAAGTATTGACAAACACATGAGAATTGTACCAAGAGGCTCTGATGTTAAGAATGCTGCATGCAATTCACAGCAAGGTCTTCCCTCCAAGAGCAGTGGGAGAAGGTGGGGATGGGCAGAGAGCTAGACAGCCCTTCAGAGAAGCCACGCAGTCTCAGCCCTGTGTCCCTGTACCTGACACACTACAAACACACAGGCGATATCACACATAAAGTGTGCATTTCACTGCCCATTTAATCATGCTGCATGTTTCCACTTGGGCTTATTAGCACAGAGTAGCTTGGAGAGGAGAGTACAATTTGCACATTTATTTTCCTACCTTTCTTGGTTATGCTCCCATCGAACTCAAAGACAGAGGATGGTGTTCTTTAGACATGCAGTCTACTCCCAGGACAGGGATTTCCTGCCATAAACTCAGAGTAATGTGGACAGGAGCAGGTGCCACAGAGTCTGACAGGCTCAGTCATGAAAGAAAATGCTCCTTTGAACAAGAAGCACCAGGAGAACCAGCTGCTGTGGTGGAAGAGTGTGTGGTAAACAGTCCTGACCCCAGACTTTCCCACAGTGAGATGCTGCACAAACGTATCTGCCTTAATAACCTACCAGGTTAATTATTTTTAACCTGATTATTCAGGTCCCTTTACCCATCTCATTTCTGCTCTTCTCTGTCTTTTACACATTTTATTGCTCATAACTATTCATACCACATAATAGGCCTAAGAAGGACTCAAAATCACAAAGGCTCGACAAGTTAAAATCCCAAGCAAAGCCTTATTTGGAGGAGGTTTAAAATATTAACCAATACTTTTACTTTTATTATGGCTCTAGAGTTCAATTGTGTCTCTACATTTCCATGGGTAGCCAAGAGCAAGACATGTGCAGGCAGCCACTCTACAGTGCTTTCAGTGTTCTCAGACAAACACTGTTTGTCATTCTTTGTCAATACTATGCAACCAGATTTGTTTCCAAGAACTACATTCCAGAACTGGTTTAGCCTCCCAGCCATCCTTGTGTACTCTCCATGGTATTTGGCTACATGGTACGACAGAAAACAGAGGTCAGGCAGCCAGCCTCCCTGTGTCTGGAGGTGGGAGTGGGGAGCAGGGTTCATAGAAGCATCTGGCTGTGTTCTAGAGTTGATTTCCTGCTTTTTAGGAAACACCCTGGGATGTTTAACTTCCAAATAGTCCTCCTCCCCTAGCAAGCTGACAATATCCCCTCTGCAGTCACCCACATGTGAGTATCTTGTTTAGCATGACACAGACCACTTGGAAGTACAGGACAACAATTGTAAACTAAGAAACTATGGCATACATCAAATCATTGTGCTGTGTACCACACATTTATGCAACAACAATCTGGCAATTAAAAGAGCTAAAGCAAGGCCAGGTGTGCTGTCTTCTACTTGCAATCCCAGAACTTTGAGGGCTGAGGTGGGAGGACTGCTTGAGCCCAGGAGTTCAACATCAGCCTGGGTCACATAACAATACCTCATTTCTACAAAAAATCAAAAAATTAGCTGGCTATGGTATTGAATGCCTGTAGTCCTAGTTACTAGGGAGGCTGAGGTGGGAGGATCACCTGAGCCCAGGAGGCCGAGGCTGCAGTGAGTTGTGATCATGTCACTGCACTCCAGCCTAGGCGACAGAGTAAGATCCCCAACTCAAAAAAAAAAAAAAAAAAAAAAAGCAAAAACAAGAAGCCCATGGCATGGTCTTGCTCTCAACTTTCTGAGCCGCAATTGCCTAACTGTCCCCTACCTGTCCCTAGGACCTCAATGTGTGAAAGTCGACAGCACACGTGGTAGCCAAACGTTTTGGGGAAGAGATAAATAAAGGGATCTGAAAGCAGTCCCACAGGCAGTGGTACGGTCAGTGCCTTTATTAAAAGCCAGATATGCCGGGCTTGGTGGCTCAGCCTGTAATTCCGCGCCTTTGGGAGGCTGAGGTGAGTGGATTGCCTGAGCCCGCGGGTTCGAGACCCGCTGGGCAGCGAGACCTCATCTCTACAATAAATCAAAAAATCAGCCGGGCGTGGTAGCGCACGCCTGTAGTTCCAGCTACTCGGAAGGCTGAAGCGGAAGGATCGCCAGAGCTCAGCAGGTCAAGGCTGCGGTGGCCGGGAGCGGCCACTGCACTCCAGTCTGGGCGACAGAGTGAGACTCCAACTCAAAAAAACCAAAAAAAAAACAAACAGAAAAAAAAACCCCAGATATTTTTAAAACCTTGTGGTTCCAATATTTATTGACCAAATTTGATCCATAAGTCACCAGAGCACAACCCCTGAAATTCACCAGAGACTCTTTCCTTGGAGGAGGGAACATGTGGAACCAAACACAGACACTCAGAATGCCACAGCCAACAACAAGCCAATGTGTACACTGTCCCACGTGGTGACTGGGCACGGGGAAGGATCTGCTTCAAGATGCGGCCTTCTACCTCTCACTCTCAGGGACATCTGTTTTCACTCGAGACATTTTTTTGCAGACAAGGAAAGTGGGCATAATTTAAATTTTAGAAGCCCATACCCACAGGAAAATTAAAATGAGGCCTCTCACAGTGGCAGACCTCTGCTAGACTTTCCTTTGTAAGCGTTGTGGTAGGTCTGTCTTAAAATCCATTGCAAATATGACTTTCTTAGAGTATTCTTGACTTTACGATGCCAATTCATTTTTTAAAAATCAGTGGCTTTCCCATGTTTTTGGTAGTGACCTGCATAGGACATACATTTTACACTGCAGCCCAGTACACATGTATAGAGGTATGCATATTTTTGGGTGTGAACATTTTCAGTTTATAGAAAGTGATGTTTTATTTTTAAAAAATCCCTTTGGAGGTAAATTTTGATTTTTTTAAGTTACTGGTTTCAACTAAAGTAAACTTAAAAACTCACACCCTGAAAGGCATTGCTTTAACTGTATGATAAACACACAAGGAATTCGAATATGTTATGGAACATAAAACAAGCAAAAAATAATAATAATAACAAAAGACCAATCCACTTTCCAACTGTTATGTGTATTCCTCCACAGAAAAAGAAGGGCACCTTGGCTTTCCCTGCCAGTCTTCAAATGTTTCCTTTCTCCAGCTGAAGCAAGCATAAATTGTTTTCAGTCAATGCTCCTCAGGATTAGCACATGTTCTGTTACAATTTTTCTTTAAGTCTTTCTTTTACTGTCTTTTTATCACTCGAAAACTTGGTAGAAAAAGTACATTCTGAATTTGTATTCATAATCTAATTGTATTATGGTAAAAGATATACTTGAATCTTCAGAAATATGACCAAAAACCCTAAACTAGTTCACATATCATATACAAAAGGCTGCAGGAAGAAGCGACCACATGCACCTTTAAAATGAGATGCTTTCAAGAGTGGATGTCACATGTAGGCACGTCCTTACCTGACAGCGTGAAGTTGACGAGCTTGCGAGAATGCAGGTTCCCAGGAGCCCCTCCTTCCATGCCTTCAGCTCCCATCTGCAGAGAAAAGCATGGTCTGAAGCCTGGAAGGAGCACACTCCCCTGACACTTCCACAGGACCACCAGGTTTCCACACACAGTGGTTTTCGTAAGGCAGCACATGCCTCCCTTCTCAAGCCTCCGGAACAGAGGCAAGAGACACTGGCCTGCTGAAACTCAGTCTTCACCCCAAATTAAACAAATAGAAACTCTGAAATTCTCTAGAAGATGAATCAACTTGCCTTACGTCCCTTCTTCTTGATAAGATTAGTGTTGATAGGTAGGAATGTGTATATTACTATTACTATCTCAAATATTTCCTTTAGTTAGAAAACAAACATCAACTTCCACTGGATTTATTAGGAAAACTAAGACTAAATGAAACAGTTGATTGAGATCTGACTATCCATACACACAGAATTATCCTCTTTCACCAAATATTCCGGGTGTCTATGTGGCATCCTGGCTCCCTTGCAGGCTCCTGTCCTGTTGGCTATGGGCACCAAACACGTGCCAGTATAATTAGCAATAACAGGAATGTGCTACTGTGCTGGAAACTTCTTCCTAAAAACTGTTGAGTAAGTTATATCTAACATGAAACCAGCAATTTATAGACCACAAAGCAAATTTATACCTTTCTTTCAATTTATGTACAATTAGTGCGCAACTTATGGTACAGAAGGAAGAAAAACCTTCATGATACTATGAAAAAGAGGTCTACAATACTGTCAGAGACAATTGAATACAGAATAGCCAGAAAATAAAAATCACATTTTAATTCTAAAGTTTAGATCAAACTCTTCAGATGAGGAGTCTGTCCTTGACCAAACCAGGGCCCGGCTCTTCTGAGCCATCTGCTCAATGGACCCAACCTTGGTATCCCTGTCCACCTTCCAGAGGCTAGTTTAGCAAAACCTGCAGAGCTGGCTTAGAAAGAACCCCCACCATGGGTCATCCTCACGATCAGCAGATTCCCCATCCCACCCCAGGGATGTTGGTCATCTCGGCCTGCTTCAGCAGGAATCCTGTGAGGTCCATGAGCTCGAACCCCCAAGCCTCCAGGTGGTTCCCACACTACCCCCATGCCCTGCTCCTTGAGGTAAATCTCCATGGTCCTGCCTGATATTTGGGATGGAGCCAGCTCTAAATCAAGACTTCTGTCGCTGATCCAGCAGTCCATGACTAGAGTCTGCTCTCATGTGGACGTCACTGTCACCATAGCCTTCCCTCCTCTGACATCTCCCCTCCTGCCATTGTCCCTTAGGCTTCCTCTAACCCCTCCCTCCTTCCTGTCTGTCCAGGCTTCCTCTGACCCCTCCCCCCTGCCACTATCTCCCAGGCTTCCCTCCTCTGACCCCTCCCCTCCTGCCACTGTCCCCTAGGCTTCCTCTGACCCCTCATCCACCTGTCACTGTACCCCGGGGTTTCCTCTGACTCATCCTCCACCTGACCTTTGCTGTGCCCCCCACGCTCCTGTAAAAATCATACACCACCAGGAAGCAATAACAGTAACCAGGAGATAATAACTATTTCTAGCAATGTGAGACACTCCATTTGTATTTTGGAATATGGATTTCTACTCATTTCCTGATAATGCCTACACTGAAGTTGAGACTATGTCATGGTGCACTTAACTGCACCTCCCATGCTTCGAGTCACTGCAGTGGACTAGGGCACACTGAGGGACCTTGATTTCCTCACAGCTACATTTGACCCCTGGATCAGTTGGCTTTCAACAGGCAGGTATGTCTTACTATGCTGTACTGTCGTCCTTGTCCTCCTCCAACTCAATAGTACCAGGCAGCAGGGACAGAGGCAGTAGTAACAGGCCAGACAACTGGTGGGTTGACCATCTCATCCCACTAGAACCACACATGATTCCAGGCCACAGATGAGATGCACAGTCAGTGTGGTCAGCCCCTACTTCTGTGCTGGGTACAGGGAGGCACCAGGAAACCTCGGCCTCCCCTCAAAGGGACCACCCTGCCTGGCCTCAAGTGAGCCACACCCTACCGGATGGTGGCTGCTGTGCAAAGCGAGTTCAAGAAGACTGAGAGACTCAGCCTGTCTTCATTTAAAACCTACTTAAGATACTACACGAAATTACGAGAAAAACCCAAAAGGCCCTCTCATGCTCATTTTCTAGAAGGAATTCACCATCTGGCAAAAGACTCATCAGAGAAAAATGGTGTCCTGCACAATGACTCTGGCAACATGCCCATCTGAAAATATGTTCAAAGAACTCGACTCTGTCATTTATTACAAAGATCCAAGGAGACCAGAGCTCCCCACCAGATGCAGGGACGTTGGTGACCATGAGCCCTCTGTGTTTTGTGTCTGGAGAGAGGCTCTTATACACACTTGCCCAGAGAGTGCCAGGGAGAGCAGAGCCTCACACCAGACCCAGGGACACCGGCAACCTTGTAAGTCCTCTGTGTTCCAGGTCTGGAGAGAGTCTCTTAAGACACACTCACCCAGAGCATTTGGGGAATGCCCAGAGTGGCAGTGCCAACCACCCTGAGCAATACATGTCAGGGGAGAGGTTGGCACCTCCAGTTGTCCCCAGAGTGCAGAATTTTCTGTCCCATGTGTCTGAAGCACATATACCTTTGTGCTCTGATGAGGGACAACAACATCAAGACACCAACAGTGGAGAAGACTTGGTGCTTTCACCTTGGGTTCACTGCAAAGGGCATGTGTGAAGATCAACCGTGGGTCAGGATGCCCCCTGCTCCTTTCCCTGGGAGGTCCTCAGGGACTTCTTCTGGGCCTGGGTATGGTGTGACCCTGCTGAGTGGGCTTCAGGTGCATTAGTGTTGCTAACCAGTCACAATGACTGAGCACACATCAGACGACTCAAGGGCCAACACGCTATTACAGAAATACAAGCCCAACCCTCAAATGTGGGGCCTGCGTGGCACAGCCTTCCAACTGTGGATACAGATAAAACTGTCTCAAATATGGTCAGAATTCAACTAACCACTAATTTCATTCGTAAGCTATTTGATTGCCAGTGTTGTATCTCCGAAGCTTGTAAGGTGCTCTGAGACCTGTTTGAAGCAAATTAATTATCTCCAGACTACGCACAGGCACAGAGTCATCACAACACAAAATCAATGGAATAAAATCAGCTGTTCACCAGAATGTAAACGTCCACTGCCTTCAGTGATATCTGGATAATGATATTGCTCAGGTCTAAAAAAAAAAAAATCTGAATCCAGAAAGGATGTGATTAACATTTAGAAGCCACTGTTTAATTTCATCACAAATGATTTTCTCAAAGGTTTTCTTGTAAGTGACCTCTCTCTTCTAGTTTTGTAACTTTTCTTTTTAGAATTTTAATCTGAGCAAAGTTTGTTCTGGTGCTTACTATGAGACATGGCAGATTTTTCTTTTTTTAATAGAGACAGGGTCTTGCTCTGTCACATAGGCTGTAGTACAGTGACACAATCACAGCTCACTGTAGCCTTGGACTCCTAGGCTCAAGCAATTCTCCCACCTCAGGCTTCTAAGTAGCTAGGACTACAAACATGCTCCACTACACCTAGCTAATTTTTTTCATTTTTGTAGAAGCAGGGTCTCACTAAGTTGCCCAGGCTGATTTCAAACTCCTAGCCTCAAGCAGTCATCCTGCTTTGACCTCCCAAAGTGCTAGTATTACAGATGTGAGTCACTGTGACTGGCCTGACACGGAAGATATTGTTAGTCTCTTCAGAACCTTCAAAGTCTTATATAGTAAGTGTGGGCTGTTCTTTCATATTCTTTACCATGTTTGTTACAGTGGGAGCTCAAATATAATTCTAATGTGAGTAGCACATTTGGATGTTGGGAATTTTGCACATACTGTTCCCTCTGCCTGAAGTGCTCTTTCCTCCCCCTTCACCTGCATAACTCATCCATCCTTCAGACTATCCCTCTGACAGGGTTTCTTCAGGAAGCCTTTCAGGACCCTCCCGAGCAAGCCCAGTCTTTGCTGTGTATCTCAGCCCTGCTCAGCTCCCCTCACAACTACCACTCAGGTAAGCAGAACATAAATCAGTTGATGTCTCTCCCCCACCAATGAGATGGAGGATGTGCCATTCCATCTCTGGGGGTGGCAAGGGCCAGGCACTCAGCAGACATCTAGTGAACGCTTGTAGGAGTGGACAAGAAAGGGCAAGACAGCTTGAGGCAGAGGCACGGGCACCGCCGGGGGCAGCATGGGCAGGTCTGGACGTTCTACGGTGCTGTCTGCAGAGGCTGCTTTCTGGTTCAACCTAACTCCCTGTTTATTTCCAAGACTGCAGGCACCTGTAAGTGTATGTACACCTTCCCACACACAGTGCAGTAGACAGTCTACATTCAGGGAGTTCATTTGTCGTGCTTTCACGGCCTCGCTTTCATGAACGACTGGTGAAAACTGTAGCTAAGCACATATCTCAGACGCAAACACCTCCAGCCGCCCGGATCCAGCCTCCCTTGTGTGATGGAGGCACCCACGGCGGGACTGCCAGAGCCTCAGGTTGCTCTACTGCGTGAAAACAAGTCACAAAACTGGGAAAGGCAATCTTTGGGAAATGCCGTGCTAGAAATGGACACGCTTTCTTTCAAAGTCTGAGGCGGGGCTGGGTGTGGTGGCTCATGCCTGTCATCCCAGCACGTTGGGAGGCCGAGGGGCGAGGGTCCTTTGAGGCCAGGAATTTGAGATCAGCCTGGACAATATACCGGGACTTCATCTCTGCAAAACTGAAAAATAAAGACATTAGCCAGGTGCAGTGGCATGCAACTTCAGTCTCAGCTACTCAGGAGGCTGAGCCAGGAAGATCTCCTGAGTCCAGGAGGCTGACGCTGTGGTAAGCTGTGATTACGCCACTGCACTCCAGCCTGGGCGACGGAGTGAGACCCTATTTATTAAAAATAAATAAATAAACCCAGGCAACCAGCCTCCTCAAGTGCATTAGCCATCTCTTTCTTCAGCGGAGGCCTGGTAAAGAAGCTACATCCACCGAGTGGTCATGTTTTGTCAAAAATGCGTGCAGCACCTTCAGGGGAAAGATCAGCACCGACGACACCGAGGAGACAGTGCGTGTGTGACTCCCACACGCTCTCTGTGGGATAAAAGCTCCCTGAGGTGCTGGGCAGGCAGAATCACCCACGACCTAAATGGCCTGCATTCCCATAAGATGCCACATACCACCTGCCACCCTCCAGCCACCCAGGCCACGCGGACACCTTCCATGTGGAGCAGTGCTGCTCGACTGTGCACAGGTCACTTGAGAGCTGACTGTCCCTGGATGGCCTTCATAGTCATGTTTTCCATGCTACCAGCCACATCCGCGATGGCTAGCTAAACAGGACCCATACTGCCACACGTTTCCCTCACTCAGTTTCCCCCCCCAGCCTCTCCCCACCTGGTGGTGGAGGGAGGCCACTCACCAGCACCGCAGGGTTCTTCACGGTGATGCAAGGTGTCGTGGCTCGCAAGGCGCCGCTGATGCCATGGTAGTACTTGAAGCAGATCTTAATCTCCGCTGTGAGGCAAGTGAAAGACACAGTGACTTAAACATGAAGCCAGGCCCTAGGAGTCGCTGGGGACGCCAGCACACCCTTCCCAGGGCCCTACCCAATCCTACCCCATCCCATTCCTCCAGGTATCCTGTCCCCCACAGTCCCTCCCAGGATCCTGCCCCCCAACCCTCCTCTTCTCCATCCTACTGCACACCCAACACTCTCTCCATCCCACCCTACCCACTTCTCCCCCATCCAACCCCACACCCCCC
>NW_007233845.1:36749-51810 GCF_000164805.1 Carlito syrichta | reverse complement strand
TCTTGCCCCCCCTATTCCCCCCATCTCAGCCCCAGCCACTCTCCCCCATCCTACCCTACACACCTCCTTTCTCCCATCCTATCCCCTACCAACCTCTCCCTCCATCCTAATCCTACCCGCCTCTCCTCCATCCTACCCTCGGCCGCCTCACCCCATTCTACCCCCACCCATCTCTTCCCCATCCTACCTCAACCTTCCTCTCCCCCATCCTAATCCCTACCCACCTTCCTCCATCCTATCTCCACCATGTCTCCCCTATCTACCCCCACACCTCTCTCCCGTCCTACCCTCACCCACCTCTCCTCTATCCTACCCCCCACACCTCTTCCTCATCCTACCCCCACCCACCTCTCTCCCATCCTACTCTCACCTGTCTCTCCCCCACCCTTCACCCCACACCTCTCTCCCATGCTACCCCCACCTACCTCTCCCCTTGCTACTTCTCACACTTCTCTCCCACCAACCACTACCTGTCTCTCCCCTCTCCTACCCCCCACATGTCTCTTCCATCTCACACTCACCCACTTCTCCCCCCAGTGCTACCTGCCACACTTCTCCAGTAATCTTGCCCACAATTGAGCAACTCGTTTCCCCATCAGAGGTCACAGGTTTTATCAGTTCCTGTTGGATTTTATTTGTCTCTCAAAACTTTCTAACATCTCAAACATATCAGAAAAACAATGCACAGAAACAACACACCAAAAGAGAAACAGTGTCGGGATAAAGACAGGGTGAGCCGACACTCATCAAGGTCCCTGATGGTCGGGTACAGCATCATGCCTCGTCTCGTGTTGCTGTTCACCCTCACCTTGGGGCAGAACTCCCTGTCCCCAAGTTACAGATGAGGTGAAGGGCTGCCATAGGTCACACAGCAGGAGGTGACAGAAGGGACTCAGATTCCTCCTTTTGACTCCAAAGCTTCCACCCTTATGTCCACCATGTAGGCAGATGGCAGCTGGCATTGGGCGTGGAAAGAGAGCAGTCCAGCAAGGGTTGAGAATTCACCACAGCAGACCCTCCACAGCAAAAGGGCTGGACATCTGGATTATTTCAATTTTCCAATACATTCTCTAGACAGGGATCAAATCCAGGCGCAACTGTCATGCATATCTCATCACCTGGGAAAACTCAGACATTTCATAAAGCTTGTTTTGATTCCTTCAGCTTGATAGAAAGCAATATAGATGCCATTTGTGACTTTTGGAAAGTAACTACAGTTCCAAAAAACATGAAGCCAAAGCAGGTCAGAGCTAATCCACAGTCTCTGGATTCTCTGTGCAGGGTGTCTGGGCCACCAAAGTGTCCCAGAAGAGGTGTTTGCTCAAGGGTTACTCAAGGTGGGCAGTGGCATGGCACAGGTCCCGAGAGTCAGGCAGAGAAGGATGTCCTTGGTGGAGTCACTGGCTGGTGGAGCCACATGGGGCTACTGTGTCTCCTTAGGGAAGCTCATCCCCACAGTCTTCCCCAGTTGCACCCATGGCCTCCTACAGAGTGAGTGGTCCTGGTTTCAGAGGAAGATACGACAAGGGAAGAAAATCCTCTTCCAGGATTTACGTCATCCCACTCTTCCACCAGACTAAGTGCTGCATCTCCGAAAAATTCTGTCCTGGAGCAAAGTGCCAAGTCCTTCTATCTATGATCCACCACTCACAACCTGATGAGCAGCACTGGCCAGGAGATGCTCACCTTGCCCACCACAACCACAGCCAGCCTTGCGTCAGGCCATGTGGGGACGTGAGAGGAGGCCCTGTCAAGGAGGGGTCAGGACAGGACGAGAGGAGCACAGACACGGAGGAGGAGCCCTGGCAGAAGAGAGTGTGGTAGGATGGGGGAGTCAGGACGCCATGGGGCACAGAGTCCCACGGGAGAGGTGGGCTGGGAATTAGGAGTGGCAGTCAATGCAGGGATACAGGGATGGTGTTCTGAGGGTGAGGAACAGGACGACTGCACACCAATTCCAGCTTTCTATTAGTTTCTTTCCCGAGGACACATCTACAAGTACTCTCCTGAACACTGACTCTAGGTTTTGGTGATTTCTGAAGCAACACGAGCTGATGGATCCGTGCAAACCCCTTGTCCCACTGGCTTTCTGTGAGGCTGACAGCCTGCCTCCTGCAGGGCAGACCTCTGTGGCATGCACAGGCACTGCCACAGAGCCAGGCTGTTGACATGGATGAGGCTGCAGCACTCAGCCCACTCCACACACCAGGTCGTCAGTGGCTACAGTGAGTCCAGGGCCTTGCTGGCTGTGTGGTGACTGGGGGCAGGCAGGCCCAGAAAGAGAATGTGGTTTCCAAAGGCACCTGCCTTCGCTCCCACAAGGTGGGGTGCCATTGCCCTGCCTGAGGGCCCAGAGGCCACTGGGCTACAACTGAGACCAGAAAGCAGGACTGCATTTTTTCACCTGGAGGGTGTGGATGAGCAACAGCGGTGCCAGCTGACCTATGGGACTTTTGGGGGCTATTTTATTCCTCATTATGACAAAAGCCTCCAACCCAATGACAAATTAGACTCCCCAAAGTGATAATTGCAGAGGCACATTTTGTAGACATGACCCCCCAAAACACGGCAGGGCTGTGTAACAGAGTCGCAAAGCCGGGGATTTACACAATCGCCCTGTTTCTCCCCATGCACTGGCTGGTCACCAGAGAGAAAGGCAGTCCTGGACAGATCAGGGTTGGGAATGGCTGAATGGACCCTAGCACTGCTTAGCAGCATGTCATGAGGACCTGGCCCAGAAATGCAAGAATGCTTCCTCCTGAGCAGCGTTTTCATCTTCAAATATGAGCTAGTATTTTAGAGAGTCTGGCAGAAATTTTTAAACGATGTGACTGAGCCACATCCCCTCTGGGACAGAGTTGGGTAGCACTGTGACTCATGTCTTTGGCATAAAGAGGCACCTGTGGAGACACTGAGGCTGGTAGGGCCCATGTGACCCTGCCCTCTGTACCTCAGAGGCCACAGGCTCCTGTCGTAGTCACCACATGTAGCCTCCAGTTGCAAGAAGAAACCTTAAAAACAGTGAGGCCTGAGAAGCAGACACAAGACAAGATGCTGCAGGACATGAGGCCACTGGTCACGAGAGGGGATATGGCAGGTGGGACCCAGGAGCGATGGATGACCTATGTGGCCTCACAGTCTCCCCACAGCCAGACACGCAGTCAACGTCTCCTCAGCACCTCAAATCATGGGTATATATAAGTATATAAATGTACTTTTATATTTATGTATTATGTATGCATAAATATATAGATGCAAATATGTATTTTAGATAGATGATAGATGATTGAAAGATAGATGATAGATAGATAATAGCTAGGTAGATGATAGCTAGCTAGCTAGATAGATAGATGATAGATGATAGACAGATGACAGATGATAGACGATAGACAGATGGATAATACAGAAAGATAAATGATAATGATAGACTGATAGATGACAGATGAGATAGATAGATAGATAGATAGATGATTGACAGATAGATTATCAGAAGCATGTCACCTCTGGGGCAAGAGGCAGGAGGAAGAGGCTTTCCAGCTGACCCTAGAACCTACTATCCAGAGTTACCCAGCCCAGGAGGAAGAACTAGCCCAGGGTATCTCCCCTGCCTCTGGGGCTCTCCTGTCCTGGTCATGGAAACTTGTTTATATTTACACATGTAAATATGTATGTACTTATACACATATTTGCATATATACATATAAAATAAATTTACATATAAATATATTCATATGGAATATGTGAAGGCCAGGGCAGTACATGAGTCCCTTTCGATAATCTTCAGGACACTTTGACAGAGTCACTAACGTACAGATTTGATACTCCTGTTTTTGAAGTCCTCAGGTAGAGAAGCCCTTTATTTTCAAGTTTTAACTCACTGACATTCATAAATACAAATAAAGACTCCCAGGGTGAGAGCGTGCTCTCTCCATCTCCACCCCGCTGGGGAGAGACCTTTTGTGAGATGTCTCTATGGATGCATTGAGGGGTGGGCAGGGAGGGAGAGGGACTTTGAACAGTGTGCAGGAACTCAAACCTGTTCTCAAGTCAAGGCGTTTCCATAACTGTGTGATTCTCACACTGCATGTTAAAGCAATCACTCTACCACCTGTTTATAAGAAGAACATTCTTCTGGGTTTTCATAGAAACAAAATAGTTCCAGATAAAGAACCTGATGCTGGTTCCAGAGACTCTCAGGGTGGGGACATTGGTGACGGGGCGTGGGACTGGGGAGAGACATTCACTCCCCCTTTCTGTATCTGTTTAACATTATACTCTTTTCAAGTATTACCTATTTAAAATTACTTTTTAAAAGCAATCTCAACTCAACCACACAAACCCTAGGCATTATGTAAGATCATATTTCAAGTCCTCTCTGAAGAAAAAAGTTTCTCAAGCCACTCCCTGCAAGAAACGGTTTTGCCTCAAAGACTGGGATCGTGTTCATCACCCTAAATAGCTGCAAGATTCATGTAGGCAGTAGTTAGCAGCTTGTTCCTATTTAGAATGTCTGGATTTTCCCCAAGTTTCTAGAAGTTGAATATTTCGAACCATAAAGATGGATGAAATGTACCTGTCTTTCTTCCTTTAATAATTTATATTTCACTTAAATAGCAGAATAATCTGAAAAATCAGGCTAATTGCAATTTACTCCAAAACCAGTCTAACCACTGCCCTGTGTGCCTGCATTAAACTCCTAATATCATGGTTCCTATTCACACTCTTGCATTCAGAGGCTCAGATCAAGGGAGAGTAGAACACATTTAATCCTCACATTCTCAGGACTGGAACGAACTGCACCCAAAACAGAAAGCATGAGAATGGGGTTGAAAGCACCAATCTCCACCCAAGGGGCACGGAGGCCCTCCAACGATGGTGGAGAGGGACTTGGGAATGGTGAGGGTGAGAAGAGGGGCTTTGAAAGCAAAAGCCAGAGGCAGAGGCTGCCCAGCTCTCCAGAATATAAAGCTGCCATGATGCAGCTCTCTTGGGGAAGTCCCCACCTGGTGCTGCCAGAGCTCGGCCGCATGCATCTGTGATACAGCTTTCTAACCCCAAACTTACTTCTCAGGGCTGGGACAGGCAGATCATCCACTGCCATGTAATTTCTACAAACACCAACATTTATGATCACACAGCAGTTCGGCTCATGGTGGTGTGGGATGAAGGTTGATGTTTCTAAGCTCACGCTCTGGTCCAGGAGTCAGTGAGCCCCTAGAGTAAGACTCAGCCCAAAGCTGGCACTTAGTAAATGTTGATGGGGAGACAAATGACATAGGTAGTAGAAGGAATGAAGGACAAAGAGTAGACATGGATGAAAGGATGAATAACAATGATTTATGAAAGACATTGTAGAATGAAAGACATCCTAGCAAGCCACAACAACCTTTGGAACTGGAACAGTGAATGGTCTGTGACAGTAAGTACAGGTGAAGCTGACCCTCCTCTTGAATGCCGAGAAAGGTCTTTTCCCATAGCTAAGTCCATCCTCTTCCTCCAAATCCACTCAAGTGGTACTGTAAGAATAGAGGTCTAGGCTGGCTCAGTGGCTCAGTCTATAATTTCATCATTTTGAGAGGCCAAGGCAAGAGGATTGCCTGAGCCTGTGGGTTCAAGACCAGCTAGACAACTTGGTGAGACCTACAAAAAAAATTTTTTTTTAATTAACCAGGTGTGGTAGCACACACCTGTAGCTCCAGCTACTTAGAAGGCTAAGGCAGAAGAATTGTCAGAGCCTAAAAGGTTGATGCTGGGATGGCCGTAAGTGTGTCACTGCACTCCAGCCTGGGTGACAGAGTGAGACTCCAACTCAAAAAAAAAAAAAAAAAAGAGGTCTGGACTACCTGTCATCTCAGAGATTTGTCCATATGAACCAAAGTCACTGCACGCTCCCAGTAGCCTAGAAGTGCTCACACAAGTCTTGCCCTGGAACCTGGGTAGGTCCATCAGCAAATTCTACTTTTTTTGAACTTCTGATAAACTAAAGATGAGTAAATGTTCTTTCTGAAGATAAAGGCAATTGTCTTAAAATACTACAGATTTTCAAGATCTGAGGTTGGAGATATTTTAGAAGCTGTCTAACCCATCTCCCAACAATTGTCTTTAAGTTTTCATGCCAGGCTGGGTGTAGAGGTTCAAGCCTGTAATCCCAGCACTTTGGGAGGCTGAGGTGAGAGGACTAACTGAGCCCATGGGTTTGAGAACAGCCTGGGCAACTTGGAGAGACCTCATCTCTATAATAAATATAAAAAATTAGCCAGATGTGGTAGTGTGCACCTGTAGTTCTGGTTACTTGGAAGGCTGAGGCGGAAGGATTACCTGAGCCCAACAGGTCGAAGCTGGGGTGGCCGTGAGGGTGCCACTGCACTCCAGCCTGGGTGATGGAGTGAGACTCCAATTCAAAAGAACAAAAACAAAAACAAATAAACAAAAAAGATTCCATGCCATCAGCTCCTGAGATTCAAGAAAAATTTCATTATGCTGTGCAGTCCACTTAAAAATGCCCTAGCCAGACATTGGGTTTAAAAAATGACATCTAAAAGCCATGGGTCTTACTTCTGAGTGCCATATAAATGCCACAGTACGCTGCAAAGATAGGGATGTGTGTTTTGGGCACCTCATTCTGGTGAATGAAGAAGGACTGGTTCTAAAGTAGAATCTTTCAGAAATTCCTATTCACTGTCCTGAAGGACCTTAAAAAAAGCACTACTGAATATTCCCAGTTTTACAATCATGCTCCAAGGCATGTCCAATTTTGTGTGTGAAGCATTAAGATGGGAATGCTAAAATCAGCAGAAAAGAGAAAAAAAAGATCTCCTTTATCCATTCCCATTCCTAGCTTCAGTGTCAAGCTCATTTCTTCTAAATATTAGAGTGGTGTGTTGAGACAGAAATATTTACCACAACCCAAAAAGCCAGGGCATGATTCTTTAACATTTTGGGAGAGAAAAAAAATATCACAACAAAAGGATACTCCATAAATGGGCTTCTCTCTAGGGTTATAAAGTGTAACCAGCCCAAGACACTCCATAAACAGACTTTTCTCTCATAGTGTTCCCAGTCACGGGATACTCCACACATAGGCTTTTTTTCCTCACGGTTAGTGTTCCCAGTCACAGGATACTCCATAAATGGGATTTTTCTCTCATAGTGTTCCCAGTCATGGAAAGTTCTGCAAATGGGTTTTTTTTCTTGTAGTGTAAGCAGTCACAGGATACTCCACAAATGGGCTTTTTTTCTCCTAGTGTTTCCAATCTGGTATACTTTGTAAATGGGCTTCTTTGTGCACAGTATTCCCAGTTACAGATGCGTGACCCTGGCTTCGCCCAGTTGTCCGGATGAGCCAGTGACCAGGCCACACGCTCCACCCATGGGCAATCACTACCAGCAGCCTGCATCACTTGGAGTGGACAGAAATGTGCTTTACCTTCACCTGAAGTTCCCAATGTTTCCTAGTGTTTCCCAGCTGGCCCAGCCTGTTGACCCCAGGATCCTTTATGAGGAGAATCCCACTGAAAGCAACACCAGCAATTGCCTGTTCCATAACCACATTCTGTTTTCACTTGTTTTCCTCATTGCTCAGATAGCATGCCAGCAGGGTCAATGCCAGTGTTGGAAAGTAAAGAAAAGCAGAAATAGACAAGAAAAATGGATCGCCCCGAGTTCCTCTTCCCCAAAACCAGCCCTGCTCACACATGGGCATGTTTCTCTCTGAATAGTCTGCAGGTGCTCTGTGGTCACTGGGGGCTGCTCCACACGGCTACTGCCTCGCTTGTCCTCCCCTTCTGTTGTACCATGGGCATTTTGTCTTGAAAATGGCATTTGATTTAAGGTTTAAGTAGAGAATTCAGAAAACGGGCCTATGAAAAAAAGACACCCTGAGGGGGGCAGGAACAGGATTAGAGAAAGCCCTGGATGCTGACCTACCAGTGAGGAAGGTGAAAGTAGTCTCATGCATCTAATGGCAACTCAGAGTAACAGACATTAACTTCATAAAATAACCTTTCATATTACAGAAGTTTTAAGTGCTTCCATAAAGACATGCTTGCAGCAGGGGTCTATTAATCAAGTCTTTTATTTTAAGCCTTAATAAGCACTATCCTTAAGTATTAGTGTCCACATATCCTCTCTTATATTAAATCGTTTGCATGTAGGAATCTTAATGCTTACGCAGAGCTCAGCAACTCAGAAAAAATTTCAAAGAGCCCATTTTTTTCTACATTAAAGAAAAATAAATTATAGAACTATAGTAGTTAACTTGAGTCAGCTAGTAAATCATTCTATTCCACAAAAATGCACTATCTACTATGTTCCCAATAATGTCAGTGACAAATATAATAACCTCCTTCAACGAAAATAAAATGAGATAAGATGTTTTTGTGAGCCAAGTACTATATACAAGCATTTTAGTTTATAAATAAATATAACATTGCATTAACTGGGTAACGGCTGCATTTCCTGCAACCAATGTCTGATTTCTAGTAAGTTGACCTCTACAGCTGTGTGTGACAGACCATCTCAACACTCTCTGAAGACCAAGATCAAGGGGCAAAAACAAGAGTGAAGTACTGCCAGGTGCAGTGGTTCGAGCCTATAATCCCAGCACTTTGGGAGGTCGAGGTGAGAGGATTGCCTGAGCTCAGGGGTTCAAGACCAGTCTGGGGAACTTGGCGAGACCTAGTCTCTACAATAAAAAATATAATAATAAAAAAATTAGCTGGATGTGGTAGTGCATGCCTGTAGTTCCAGCTACTTGGAAGGCTGAGACAAAGGATCACCTGAGCCCAGCAGGTCAAGGTTGCAGTGGCCAAAAGCATGCCACTGTACTCCAACCTGGGTGACAGCATGAGACTCTGACACAAAAAAAAAAAAAGAAAAGAGAAAGAGTGAAATACTTAAAGGCAAATAAAATTCTAAAACCAAACAAAATCTTGAATTATTTCCAAAATTAATATAAGTAAATATTAATTACAAGTGTAGGAACAAGGACATATAAAAGTGTGTAAAGTATTAAAATAACTACACATAATTTATATGCCATACACACTTATATTTGTGTATGCATACATTTGTGTGTATGTACATGTGTCTATATATGTAAGTGTGTGTGTATCTCTCTATGTACAAATACACACACACATATATATATACACACAGTCATCCCTGGGTATCCATAGGGGACTGACTCCAGGATCCTCTTGGATACTAAAATTTACGATGCTCAATCAATCAAGTCTCTGACATAAAATGGTGGAGTACTTGCAGATAACCTAAGTATATACTCTCATATACTTTGAGTCATCTCTAGATCACTTGTAATACCTAATACAATGTAAGTGTTGTATAAGTAGTTGGTATATAGTTCAGGGAATAGTGACAAGAAGAGAAGTCTGTCCATGTTTTTTCCCAAATATTTTTGATCCACAGGTAGTTGACATTAGATATGGAACCATGGGGGTATGAATGGCTGATGGTACATTTACACAAACACACTTTTTTCAAAATACGTGAACATTCTTTACTGAGCATTTTTAACAACGGTATATTTTCCATTATGCCATAAATTAGTAAATCCAAACCCAAAACTTCCAAATATCATTCAAAAAGACTCCACAGATTTCTGCGTACTTATGCAATGCTCAATCATAAGTTTGTATTCACACCCAGGTACTTACGTTCCATGAAATATGGCCCAGGCTCAATTCTCCATACAATCTGCCCTTTTTGTGTTCCAGTCACACCCCTATTTTTAGAATCCCAGAAGTTAGCTGGAGAATTCTCATCTGGAAAAAACAAGCAGACAATTTTCAGCTGAGTTATAATCTACCTTTCCTTAGTTTATAGACTAATACAAGTTATGCAAGTTATACATGGAAAATGGAAAAAAGATAAAGGTGAAAATAAAAATGAGCATCCCCTTTTTTTTTTGACACAGGTCTCACTGTCATCCAGACCTAAATGAGTTCACTGCAGCCTCAAACTCTCCACCCAGACTAGGGTGGACAGAGTAGAGCAAGCGCCATACTAAGCAGGGCAGAAGGGAGAAGTGGCCCCAGGCCAAGAGAACAGGCCAAGAAGAAAACCTTGCTGCGTCTGAGCATGAGAGAAGTGGTCAAGGCAGGGCAGCAGACACTTATGTCTGTGGTGATCTCAGAACCAGCGGGGACTTCTGTCTGCAGCATCCATGGGGTCAGTGAGGACTTCTGTCTACAGCATTCTTGGGGTCAGCGGGGACTTCCGTCTGCAGCATCCTTGCAGTCAGAAGGGACTTCAGTCTGTGGCAACCTTGGGGCCAGAGGAGTCTTCTGTCTGCAGTGTCCTTGGAGTCAGCAGTGTCTTCTGTCTGTGGCATTCTTGGGGTCAGAGGGGACTTCTGTCTGCAGTGTCCTTGGAGTCAGCGGGGTCTTCTGTTTGCAGCATCTTTGCAGTCAGAGGGGACTTCTGTCTGTGGCGTCCTTGGGGCCGGTGGGGTCCTCTGTCTGTGGTGTTCTTGGAACGGGTGGGGTCTTCTGTCTGCAGCATTCTTGGGGTCAGAGGGTACTTCTGTCTGCGGTGTCCCTGGGGTCAGCGGGGTCTTCCATCTGCAGCATTCTTGGGGTCAGAGGGTACTTCTGCCTGCAGTGTCCTTGAGGTCAGCAGGAACTTCTGTCTGTGGCATCCTTGCAGTCAGAGGGTACTTCTGCCTGTGGTGTCCTTGGGGTCAGCGAAGACTTGTGTCTGCATCCTTGTGGTGTCTGCATCCTTGCAGTCAGAGGGTACTTCTGTCTGCAGCATCCTTGGGGTCAGCGAGGACTTGTATCTGCAGTATCCTTGTGGTCAGCGAAGACTTCTGTCTGTGGCATCCTTGGAGTCAGCGGGGTCTTCTGTCTGCAGCATTCTTGGGGTCAGAGGGTACTTCTGTCTGCAGTGTCCTGGGGTCGGTGGATACTTCTGTGTGCAGTGCCCTGGAGGCGAGTGGGGTCTTCTGTCTCCAGTTACCTTGGGGTCAGCAGGGTCTTCTGTCTGCAGCATTCTTGGGATCAGTGGGGACTTGTGTCTGCAGAACCCTTGGGGTCAGTGGGGACTTCTGTCTGCAGCATCCTTGAGGTCAGCGAGGACTTGTGTCTGCAGTATCCTTGTGGTCAGCGAAGACTTCTGTCTGTGGCATCCTTGGAGTCAGCGGGGTCTTCTGTCTGCAGCATTCTTGGGATCAGTGGGGACTTGTGTCTGCAGAACCCTTGGGGTCAGTGGGGACTTCTGTCTGCAGCATCCTTGAGGTCAGCGAGGACTTGTGTCTGCAGTATCCTTGTGGTCAGCGAAGACTTCTGTCTGTGGCATCCTTGGAGTCAGTGGGGTCTTCTGTCTGCAGAATCCTCGGGGATCAGAAGGGACTTCTGTCTGTAGTATCACTGGGGTCAGCGAGTGTATCTATCTGTGGTGTCACCGGGCCAAAAGAACACCGCAGCCTGCCTCGTCGCCAGGGCCTGCATCATCACGATGTTATATATCCTCGCTCATCTCAGAGGCAGGAAATGAGAGAAAAGTTTCTTCCCAGATTCTTGACCAAGAACAAGCCCTGGGGTAAGTGTTCAGCGCAGTCCCCAGCTCATGTGGGTAGAATGTACAAAGTATTTCCAGCTTGGTGTTCCCCATTGATCTATGGGTCACAGAGAAAACTCCATTTGGTTAAATTGTGAGATTTGGAAAAATGAAGGTAGGCCCTCAAAGCCAAATGTACCGTGAGTCTCTGTTGGGACTGGGAGGAGCTGACCATGTCACCATGGCCTGCCTAGTCACTGTGACCTGGCTTGTCACCGTGGCCTGCCTTACTCCTATCGTCAACCTTGTCACTGTGACCTGCCCTGTCACCGTGGTGACTTGTGCTGCCTCCCCCTCATTTCCTGCCCCTGAGATGAGCAAGGACGCAGTATTCCCACACTGGGTGAGTGTAACTGGCTATGGAAGTGGCAACACCAGTGACCTGCTGGGAACGAGAGATGCCCACACTAGTGCTCCACATAAGCTCCATTCCAGGCAACACATGACAGGTCTGTTCTCATGAAGTAAGATGAGTCCAGTGCCACAGCTGGAGACCAGTCAGTCGCCCGAGGGGAGGGAAGACGCCACTACTCCCCGTGGCACATCCTTGTGAGCAGGAGAGACCTACCTGGTTCACAGTCTGGTTATTTCAGATTGAGGTTTTCCTTGATGAGATTACAGCTCTGATAATTCATTCACCTGGACACATGCAAACACTTCTGTCACCAAGCAGCAGCTACCCTTAAGTGCAGACATAAAGTCCCTAGAAGTGAACAAGCTTAGGGTCACAGAGCTCAAGTTATTGCCAAATGCCCAGCACATCCTCCACCCCAGCACTGCATCCCAGCGAGCCAAGTCAAGCCTAGGCAGCCTGGGTGGCCAGGCAGCGCCAGGAATGCCTCATTCCTTTCCTTTCTTCCAAGAAGACACTTTGACTTGGTCCTTCAGGCTAGATTTTATTTTCTTTAGGTAGGTTCACACCTTTGTTTAGGCAGCAGTCAATTTTAGTCTAGCCTGAGAATACATATAGTGACAGCATTTCTCTGCTCAGATATATTTTTCATGGGTTTTTGAGGACAGAATATTTTCCTAGGTTGTATGAACTGTTCTTCTTCACTCGTTTAGTAGGAACAACTGGGGGTCTCGGGCAAAGTCTGACAAAAGCAGATTCATCACTTCTGCACAGTAGCCCACACATCAACACTGTCACCTCCTCTTCGAGCTGATGACTCTCTACCACAATGAACATCCTACTTTACCAGCACAGTAAACCTCCTGAGGCTTCTGTAAAATGCTAATTCCTGTGCTGTTTTTCCAGAGGACTGCATTCAGTAGGTTTCAGCCTGGGACCAAGAATCTGAATTTTAGCAAGCACAACAGCAGGTAATTCTGATACTAGTACTCCAAGGCCACACTCTGAAAAAGTCTGCTCCATGGTTACTTCCAGGGAAGCAGAGCAATCTCAGCAATGCCATGGCCCACGCACATCTCTTTGACTGCTGTTTCTCTTGTTTTTTTCTTTCTTGTTCATTAATTAACCAATTCATTCATTCATTTATTCACTTAACAGGCACTAATTGACAGCCTACTATAAAGACCAGAGGCAGCCATTTCCTGCCACAGGAGTTGATGCAGCAGGAGGAGATCAGCACATAGTCACAGCACAATGCAAAGACACATGCAAAGTGCCGAGCTGGTGTGGGGTATCTCATCAGAGAAGGAATGAGGACTGTGCCCAGCAACCACATGTGACTAACTTGGCTCTGGCTCAGTTGGGTCTAAAGTGTCTTTGGGAGTCCCCTGTGGAGATCTTCTTAGGGAGAGCTGCAGACCTGAGCCAGTCACTAGGGCCTCCCTTCCATTCCCTAGACCTTCCAGGGCTCATATTTTCAGCTCTCAGAATGGTCATCAGCAGCAACATACACATGACTATAAATTGGGGACAAAAAATACCAAACTCTATAAAATATTTTAAGATAGTACATTCTGGCTAATATGAGTGATCAGGTCTGGAACACAGCTTTGAGAGTATGTGTCTGGGGTGACCGAATTACAATTTGGTAATACACATTTTAGGGCAGCAGAAAATACAAAAACCATGAATCAATACATGTGAAATTTTCATTGGTTTGGCCCAGGAAGGTGGGGCATTTCCAAGCAGGGACCTCTAGGTTATAGGTGGATTTAAGGATTTCTTGACTGATAAATTGTAGTTTGTATCTAAGGAATTTCAGAAATCAATAGTGGACAAGGTGCCCAGAGTCTGGGAGTCCCCAAAAGATGGCTTTTCAGGGCCATAAAATATTTTGACTTCTTTCATTTTTCTATTCTATAATGTTATGTCAGAGTCAAGTTGGAAAACAAATTTCAGTATATAAGGGAATTGGGTAATAAAACCACATCTGGTGAGTCCTTATCAGGAGTGACTCTCCAAGCCTCTTAGGAATTTGGATAAAAAAAAAAAAGTCAACATTTTAGTCCTCAAGTTAAAGCTGAATTCAGTGGTCAGAGTCACTGCTGCTGCTTGAGCCCCAGCACATTATCCTATTCTTCCTCGGAAAAACTGAATTAATTATATGAACTTACAATGCCTCTATAAAGAATAAGCTTTTATAAAACTAAAATAATTTTTTTAATGCCACAAAAGTTTTTAAAAAGTAAACATTAATAAGTTTACACTTTTTTGAAGCTCTTCCTTTCATACATATCACACAAAGATGGGTGTGAAAATTATTTTTAAAGCTCAATTTTTTTCCTGTAGATTCTTGGGTTTCAAGAAAATGTCCCGTGAATAGGCTTTTAAGATAATAAGAGAATATACAGGAGACAAGACCAGACACAGTCAAACACGTTTTGGATTTGGAAACATTTCATGTCTATATTAATATCTCCAAAAACTCCACACAGAACTAGAGATAAAATAGAAACCAAGAAAGTATCCTAGACTCTTACCCTCCTCTTAATGAAACTCAGGGAAGTTGAAAAGAGAGAAATTTGGTGAGAAGATGTCACGTGACAGACTGTGCTTAGAGAGGAGAAACATGCTTACATGTTTATTTTATCTTGTGCTAAAGTGACTCCATTTTCTATGTTTTCTTGAAAAAAAATACTGGCATAAACATCCACATTGATCTGCAATTACCTTTTGGATATAGATTGACAATAACTGTATCCTGAGACTGGGTCCTAAGGGGCCTGCCCTTGCTCTGTGTACACTCGGGAATCAGATGTTCTGCCTGGGATTTGGGATTTGGAGAGCAACACTAGCTGCCATTTGAGTCAAAATAATCACTGGAGACTGGGCAAAGAACATACCTCCAGAGGGAATGCTCAGTTGCCGAAATGATACAAACTCATCAGCATGTGCTGAGCAAGGGACGAGTCTCATGGACTGCTTATAGGAAACTGACAACACTGTGACACCCGCCTACACTGCAGGAGGCTGAGCCTTCACTACTTTCTTTTCTTTTTTTTTTTGTTTTTTGAGTTGGAGTCTCACTCTGTCGCCCAGACTGGAGTGCGGTGGCCGCTCCCGGCCACCACA
>NW_007233845.1:0-36715 GCF_000164805.1 Carlito syrichta | reverse complement strand
TCCTTTCGCCTCAGCCTTCCAAGTAGCCGGAACTACAGGCACGCGCTACCACGCCCGGCTGGTTTTTGGATTTATTGTAGAGATGAGGTCATCATTACTGTGATCATTACTGCTAGGAGGATATGCCAGCAGACTTCTTCATGGGCTTGCAAGCCCAGTGCTCTTTACCCCATCTCTGAGATGTCCCGTGCTTTACAGGAAGCCCTCTCTGAATGGAAGAGAGTATCAGACATTCTCAGAGACTCCTGTCATGGCACCGTGGGCCACCACAGAGAGCAAGTTCATCATGCCACCGCCCTTGGGGTCACTGGAGTGGCCACAGAAAGATGGGCTGAGAATGACATGCCAGAGATTGAAGAAAAGGCCACCAGCACTCTGCAGGGCAGAAGAAGCAACACAGGCTGGGCAGGGCCACTGACATGACTGGCAGCTCTGGGTCTATGTGGACCAGGCGGTGGGTAGGCGGCTGTGCCTATGTGCCAAGGTGAGGGTGCAGGACGCAGGGCGCAGGGTGCATGGTGCACTTGTTGGACTCAACACTGGGCCACCAAGTCTAGGGATTCAGTGCTGTCTCCTCCCCAGAAGCCATCCACAGCAGGGAGGGACTCGCCTGGACAGTGTGGTGAACTGTCCCACTAAGGCCCACTCCAGTGACAATACAGTCGAGTCCAAGCACATCCTTGAGGGGCCACCTGAGCACTCATACCTCCAGATGTGCTGGTCAGAGGTGGGGCTGTGCTGAGCACCTTCCTATGTGAAAGTACCTGGTCCTAAACATACCATTAAACACCCATTTCTACAAGAGAGGAAACCACTGACAACACAGTGAGAAGAACCACTCAGGCTCAGGTCAGAAATCCCTCCCAAGATACTGTGGTGTCCCAGAATTCTAGATTGCAAGGAGTAGCTCGGTGATGGCTTATAAAGAATCCATTTAAAAAATCCATTCAAACATGGGCCATGGAGGCATGAGGGGGAAGGTACCCCTTTGCTCAGTGGCTCCCTATTTCTTTCAGAATGAAATCAGAGCTGTCAGGCCCACTTACTGCACCGCACCTTACAGGACACAGGACACTGCCCTCCAGTTACAGCTCTACCCTCATTCTTTCTTCCTTGCTCTCTCTCCTCCTGCCCCTCGAGCCATAGAGATGTCTTGCCCCCAAAGGTGTGGCTGACATTCTGCCCCAGGGCCTTTTCCCTGGCTGTTTGTGTGTTTGGAACTTTCCCCCAGATATCTCAGAGTTCCATTCCACCCTTTCATGGTTCTGCCTACACGCTGCCTTCCCAGCAGGTCTGCTCTGACTGCAGCTCCTCCTCCAGCAATCCAGGACTACCGCACAGGTCTCAGTTTCTCTTCCAGAACCCTCTTGCCCTCTACACACTCCATAATAATCCATGTACACATCCCATATGCTGTCTTCCTCTCCATAATGCAATCTCTAAGAGGTTGAGGAATTTTGTCTTTTCTGCTCTCTAATGTACCCCAAGTGCTAGACCAATACCCGGCACATAGCAGGTGCTCAGATTTGAATGAAAGGTATCTTGCTATCTTCTTTTGATGAGATGATATGAATCAAATATTAGTATTAGATTGTTAAAACACACAAAAGGGAAATAAAATTCTCACCAAGGAATGCATCGAGCCTTTCTAAAGAGATCTCCATCTCGTTTGAAATAGAGAAAACGAGGACAATCTTGAAAATTCTATAGTAAGTTTTATTAAAATAACGCCACAAGATCTGTTGAAACTCTCAATCTTTGCAGTAAGAATTTCAAAGAACAGTTACCTTAATTCAATCACACTGCTGAGGTGATATTTGCCTTTGCTTATCTCTTACTCTTGGTCACCCCAACTAACAAAAAGATCAAGTGACCTGCCTAAGATCACTGACTGTCTTTTGAGGTAAGACCTTGGAAGCATCTTAAACAAGATCCTTCTTGACAGAGACTTTCAGAGCATTTCTAAATTAAGATTTTCTTTTCTCAACTGAATGTTTTACTACATAGGATTTGTTAGAACCAGAATCTTTTATAATATTTCAAAGGAAAAAATGACGAAAGACTCACATCACACAAGAAACATATCTCATGTGGCTTTTGTGAAAGCAGAATAAGGTATTTGCAATAGTTGCACCCAATTTCATGGTAAAATCTTAGTGGGAACTAGGTACTCCTTGCAAAATTTAGGCCTAATGAGTTCCCAAGTCGCCTCTAAGCACGTTGCTGCCAGGGTGTCACCTTCCCCAACATACTTCCTATGACTACCTTCTTTGGGCAAGAATACTTTCATAATAGGGATGTGATCTCAAGCTCTAAGTGTGGCTAGCACTTGGGAACTTGAACACCTTAGCACAAAATCCAGGATTAGCCCTTCAAGAACATTCTATGACAATGATGATAAAAAGCCTCCACCCACCCCCTGTGCCAAGGCTGGCAGGGTAGAATTAGAATTTCTGCTGTGAAAAGCTTCCATGAGAAGGGAAGGGCAAATGCTCTTTTTCCAAAGAGGCTGTTGAGCCTTGGAAAGAGCAGCTAAAACCCTGGAGACAGAAGGACAACCGCACTTACAGAAGGGAGAGAGAAAATGAAATTGATGAAGATGGATCCCACAAACATGTCTTGAGCATTCACATGTGTCAGGCAGTGCTCCAAGTGACAGGGACTGAGATAGGAATGACAGGGTTGCAGTCCTATCCTCAAGGAGACACTGGCCTGCTGGGAGTGTGGTCAATAAGCAGATCTGTAGACATGTGACGTGGTGCCAGGCGGTGACAGCACGGCCTGAGATGGGAAGGAGCACAGAGGAAATGAAGGCCCCTGAGGCAGGGCAAGCCTGCCAAGTTCTGAGGAGAATCACGCAGGGAGCAGGCCAAGGAGGTGTAGGGTGGGGGGTGGGGGGGAGTACTAGTGGGAGGGGAGGAGGTGCAGGGAGGTGAGCCTGGAGGTCGGGACAGGCAGTCCACAGATGGCAGTCAGATGCTGAGTGCGCCCACGTGCACTGCTTGTCTGGAGTCATCCTTGATCCATTTTTTGGCACCTGTAACCAACTACCCTCTGAGATGGAAACTATCAGCTACCAGATTTTTTAAACTGAGGAGAATAAGGCACAGAGAGGTAAAGCAATTTGTCTAAGATCGCGAAGCTAACACTGTGGGCCCCACTTAACTGTGGTTTCAGTGATCCAAGGTCGACCTCAGTCCAAAAATGTTAAGTGGGAAATTCCAGAAATAAACAATGCGTACGTTTTAAATTTCACACCATTCTGGGTAGTATGATGAAGCCTCAGTGTCCATCTCTTCTGCTAGGCTGGGAGGCAGCTCTGTGCCCAGAGGATCCACGCTGCAGACACTCCAACTGCTAGTTACTTGGCAGCTGTCACCGTGATCATATTGACTGTTGCGGATGGCAGACATTTTATCCCCTCACGGCATCACAAGAAGAAGGCAGGTGTGGTGCAAGGAGACACTTTGAGAGGGATGCCACATCCACACAGCTTTTATGACAGTATGAAGGGAGATCCCAAAAAACAGAATTATTTTTTGGAGGGCACCTTGTAGTACAGGCTTCCCTGATAGGTAAGTGTTCTAGGAACCCAGGAACCCATTGGCATCAGTGTACCAGTTAATATTGTTGTGAGAGGCTGTGTTTAGCTTCAGTGAATTTTTTTTTTTGGAGATTCTTTCTGTATGCCTATTTCATGATGGGTGATTTATGAGCGCACCTGCCCACACTGTGCTGAGTGTTCAGCAGTTTTTGACCAAAAAACACAATATCCCCCATGTCTCACCCTCCCTATTCACCTGACTCACTCTGAGACACTTTAAAAAAAAAATTTCCCTGGATGAAAAAAGTTCTCAAAGGGAAATGTTTCGCTGATGTGGAGGAGGTGAAACAAAAACGGCACAAGTACTAAAAGGCATCAAAACTGATGAGTTCAAAAACTGTTTTGAGCAGTAGAAAAGGTGTCTCGATAGGTGTATTGCATCAAATGAAGAGTACTTTGAAGGTGATTAAAGTTTAAACATGTAAGAATAAGTACACAGTTTTTATAAATAAATAAGTCCAATTTTGGGGGTTCCTCCCTTAATTGTTACTCTAATTGTTCCATTTTATTATGAGTTAATGTTAATCACTTAGTGGGCCTAACAGATAAACTTTATCCAGGTATGTATAGATAGAAAAACAGTGCACATAGAGCTCAGTACTGTCTGCGGTTTCAGGCGTCCTTTGGGAGCCTTAACAGCATCCCCCGAGGATGGGAGAGGGCTGCTGTACATGGGTTGTACTCAGAGACCACACTCCAACTCATGCCTGCTGTCTAGACTACACTCTGAGGATGACAAATCACTGGCGGATTTGAAGCAGGGAAGTGGCCTGATCTGCATCTGAAACACACATCGTGCTGACTGCATCATGTGGAGTAACTGTGGAAGGCCAAGAGGACTTTGTGCTCAGGACACTACCAGCCCCAAGCCACAGCCTGGCAGAAGCCCACCCCCTACACCCCGGTCTCCGCCCCTCCTGTGCAGATGGAGTCACAGCAGGGGTCAATATCCACCTTATCCCAAACAGCTGTGAACCCACCTCTGATCTTCAGTTCCATGACCTGGTGCCTCCCCAGTTCTGCACTCTCCCATTTATCTTGCCCTCACTCTCTCCAGCTCCACCAGATTCCTCTGCCCCCTCTGTTCACAGGGCTCCTAGACTTTATCAGCCAGAACACAGAGCTCCCACCTGCCACCTCCTAGTAAGCTGGCAAAACCCCTGTCCACATGGGCCTACTGATCACCACAGAAGTCTGTTTTTCATTTCTAGGATCACGTCATCGTGACAGGTGCATTGAGAACCGCTTGACAGTGATGTCACCAGGTCATGGCTGCTGGGTGACAATGGACCTGAGTTTAGATTCTGTTTCTCATTTCTCCCATTCGCTGGGAGTCTTTACAGGCATGCACTCCATTTTGTTCATCTATAAAATGAGAATAATCACTCCTGCTCAGAAGCCGTGAGGACATGTGAATACAGCATGTGATCTCAGCACATGCTAGGAGGTAAATGTGTGCGTACTGAAAATCTATTTCTTCCTTCGTTCAAAGGGAGCTGTGCTTTCATTGCAATACTCAAAGCAAATGAACACAATTCTGTGACCTCATTTCCTTAGTTTTCACTTTGTAAACATTTCCTTCTAATTTCTCATAAATATACATAAAACAAAAGTATGCTTACTCATATTTTTGAAACTCTGCTTTCTTAATCAACAGATATCACAAGAACAGGTAGCAAAGGTGACATCTTAGTGTGCAGTAATTGTAAGTGATGCCAACAGGAGGCCAGCGCAGCAACTCACACATGGCATCTCAGTACTGCTCAGGCTTCGGATGGAGGGTCACTCAATGCCCACAACTCTGTCACTGAGCTGAATCTAAGCCTGGTTCAATAGGTGGCATCCAGCTTGAGAGTCTCTATTTCAGCACTAGGTACAGAAAAAGCCACAAGGAATGACAGTGGGGTTCGATGGCATATCCTCCTTTCCTCCAAGTGTTTAAAAAATACCAGGCACACACTAAGCTCTCTCTCAAGGATAATTCTTTTTAGTACCGTGAAGTTTATCTATTTATTATTATTATTATTTTTAATACCTGAAGTTTAAATGCAAACACCAGAGCCCTCAGGACATGACCTCCACTGCAGAGTTGAAAATCTGGAGAAATAGGCAATCACTATGAAACATGATGTGCACACAAAAGAGCCCTCTGGTCTGGAGTAATTATTCATTTGATATTAATGGGTTTATTAGATACAGATCAGGAACATGAGAACTAACTTTATCTAAAGAGCGAGGTTACTCTCATGGAACTGAACAAATCCTTGGCGCCATCTACCCAGTGAGAAGTGTGTGGCAGTTCCTGAGACAGTCACTGCTGTGAGCCTACAGCACATGCTGTAGGAGTGGCTGCCCTTGTGGGCCCTCCCAAGCTTGTTCCTGAGAGATCCTACTGTTCGCAGGAATCTTTGCTAAATCACCACCCTCCTTTTCACTAAACAGAGCTCCATGAGGGCACCATTGGCATTTTACTGGATACTTCTCCGTGAGCATCTACCCAGTGTACTGCAGAAACATCAGCACCCCAGCTCTTGACACTAAATGCCAGTTGCACCGACATGACAATAAAAGTAACATTGCCACCGCCCTTGAGAACCACAGATTGGCATTTTACAGCCCCCCAAAATAAAAATTTTCTCTAACTTGTAGGGAATTAGGAAAGGACTGAAGCTTTGTCCTATATTTATCCTGGTCTTTAAACAATTAATTAATGCAGACTTTCTGCTTGTAAATTTTGAAAAGATCTATAGTAAACTGGGTCAGTTTTCCACAGTTGTCACAAGAAAACATCTAAAAATCATGGTTTTATTCTCGTTAAAGTTTTGTTGTAAGATTGTCATTAAATCAACACTCTAGAATACAAATATCTACAAATCTTGTCCATATAAGCATTCCTTTAAAAATAAATGTTTTAACATTTCACCCCAAGAGAAGAGCTGTAAAACTCATCAAAATACATTATTATCCAGGGCCAGGTAACCTGTCATAAAATCTATTTAGACTCAATCTAATGCCACTTTCAAAAGCATCCTTGTAGGTGGGGCCTGCACTGAGCATCACAGCAAAGAAATCTATTTGAATCCAGTGGGGCCCTAGAAACACACAGCAAGGAGACTACATATTTACTTGTAAGCATTTTACGTGCTTTAATCCCAGAACTGATCACCTATATCATACTGTAAAATGACTAAACATGCTAAGTGTATTGCAAGGGTTGTTAATAATTGTCCCTATCCAAGCTGGGAAGGAAACACATCTGAGAATTTTTCAAAGTGAAAGGCAGAGCGGATGGCAAATCCAAGCAGTTGGACAAGAGATCAGGAAAGCCAGAGCTCATTCCACAGGGTTCCCCAGGTCCTTACCTGTCTCTGTCTCTGCCAGGGTAGAACATGTCACTTTAAATCAGGCTGAGGAAGTAGCAAGAAGAAACATGGTGCATTCCCTTAAAACCACACACCTGGCTGCCCATGAGGAAGGGGATTCCGAGTAGCAGCCGGGACAGGTCCAGGTAGCTGGGGTCCTGAGGCAGCTCCAGGAACTCACACGGCCACGTCCCTGATGCTCCCAGGCTCCTCCTCTTCCCAGAAGTTCTAGAAGCAAAATTGAGGTGGGGTCCGAGCAGGCCTCTACCACAAGACTCCCGTCCAGCTATGAGTGACAGCAGAAGTCTCTCCTGCCTCTCCAGAGACATATCGCTGTCCAGGCAGCTAAGTGAAAAAGCATAACATGTGTGTCTCTGTAGCGGACGCAGTCACGGCCACACCCTTGCACAGGGGACAGGATGCAATGCCCCATCCTCCCTCAGCTTCCTTCCCTTTGCTTTTCCATGGGAGAATTCCAAAGAATGAGCTGTGTGTACACACACACACACAGTGGGCTGACATCCAACAGCAGAATAGTGGCTGCAGTCACAGAGGGGGAGCTGGAGTTTCAATTTACACAGAATAGAGTAGCCATGACCTGGAACTGTTGGTCTACTGTGATCACTGACCAGATAGAACCCTCGAGGTCACACAGCAGGTCTGCATCATCCTAGCCAAACTACAGTGAAATTCATGGACTTGGGACTTCAAACTGTAAAAAGGATAAAGCCTTTTCAAACATCATATAGCTTTAATGAAAATCCAAAAGTGTGGTTATCAACCCAGAAGCAATGTTCAGACCTCACTTTTATGCAAAGACAGATCCAAGCCCCAGTAGTGATAGTGTTCTTGTCTACACTGGTAAGAGTTGGGTGGGGGAATCCCAATTCAGGGCTACTGTTCTCTTGTGGAGAAAGGGGCTTCCAAAGGCCATTGACCCTCTGTCAGCTGATACAATTATTAAGTGCTGACTGAATGTATCTCAAGGCTGCACGGTTATCTCCTTGCTCTGCCGGGGGTCCTTGCTGTAAAGTGAGCAAACAAGACAAGCCCATACGATCCTTGGTGGCTTTAGCCACCTCTCCACTGTTCCCTCAACCCAGACACATGTTGCCCTGATGCTTCAAGAGGCCACAGAGCTTTGGACTAGTTCTGGAACTAGATGAATGGACACAGCAATGTGAGCAATTCAGAGTCCCCACCACCCTGCCCAAGCCTCTTCTGAATGTGCAAACCCAGCCCAGGTTAGTGCCAATCACTGTGACTTTCTAGTGTCCTGGCAAACAAAAAAACAGCAAGCATGTACACAGCACCTACTATGTGCTAGGGACATACAGGGAATGTTCCAGAAGCAGTCGGTAGTGTTCTTAGGCTCATGCAGCAGATGAGCAAACTGAGGCTCACAGAGAGGAGGTGACAGCAGCCAGGACATGATGTCTTATCTGAATGACACCCATACTCAAGCTCCTTGATGATACTCTGCCTCCCTCAGATGACACTCCTGAAAACGCCAGCAACCTCGCAGAATCACAGGTGGCCACAGGGTCCACAGTGGCCTCAGCTGCCATTAGGAGATTAAGAAAAGTCAATCTAGAAAGGATGAAATGACTTTCTTTCATTGGCATCAAGGTGGCCATAGCCTGTGAGCGACAGACTTCTCCCCATGAATGTCTCTACTTTCAGCCCCAGGCAAAGATGGTGTGTCATCTGAACACTCAGCTCTACCCTAGTGTTGAACCATATATCACTGAAGGGCAGAAGGGAGACCTGCTCACTCTGCTCCTATGTTCCGACTGCCCCTCACTCAAGGTCTTTGGACCTTGCCTGGCACTCCCACCATCTGGTCTTCCAAGTCATGACTCTTTGCCTCTCAAATACAGGATCTTCTCAGACACTCCTCCATAGCTGCATGTAGATCCTGTCCACCCATGTGTCCCCGACATCCACGTGGGACAAACAGGTAACTTTCCCATCTAGAGAAATCGACAACCCTCAGCACAAGTCACTGGCAGGATGGACCCAGATTTCACAGCTACCCAAGAAAGAAACATAAAGTGTAGGGTGAGGAGAGCAAGGTGAAGGTCAGAGTTGGACTCCAGGCCATCAGACACGTGCTCTCAGCCAGCACTTCCTCAATTGCAATGAAGGACTGTGTGGAGGAGGCACAGCCAGAAGGTTGATGTTCGTCCTCAAAACTCACATCTGCTATTCCTGTCTCCTTCAGGGGAATGGCTGACCCGATCAACAGCAACCAGTAAATGAGAGACACGTTACCAACAATTCTACATTTGTGTCATACCATTGTGTTGTCACTTACCACGATGTTACATGGAGCTAAGCACTGGGAGGTTGTTGCAAACAAAATAAACAAGGCTCCCACCCTTGCAGAGTGCATATTGCAGAGAGGGAGAAAGAAGTATTAAATAATGAACAGAAAATGAGTGATTTAGTTACAACTACCATATGCACTGCAGTGAAAAGGAAAGGGACCGTCAAGTGTGTACACGTGGTCAACAGGGCCCAGTCAGGACAGTAAGGGGATGCTTGATCGGAGAATCAGGTACAAACCACGCTCTGAAGGATGATAGGAACTGGGCAGGGACGAGAAGAGGAGGGAGAGGTGATGCCAGATTGGAAACTATGCAGAAGCCGGTGGTGGTAGGAAACAACATACACTGCCAAGGACTGAAGGAGTTCAAGTGACAAGAGCACATGGGGTAGGGAAGTTCAAGCACCAGTGTCTAAGGAGAGAAGGGGAAGCTTCAGAAGACAGGAATAAGGCCAGATGTGGGCGCTCACACCTGGGACAAAGGTCCCAGTGCTTTGTTTGGGAGGCCAAGGAGGGAGGATTGCTTGAGGTCAGGAGTTTGGCAACATAGCAAGACCTTGTCTATACAAAAAATAAAAAATTAGCTGGATCTGGCGACATACCTGTAATCCTAGCTACTTGGGAGGTTGAGACAGGAGGATCCCGCTGAGGCCCAGGAATTGGAAGCTGTAGTGAGCTATGATTGTGCTGCTACACTCCAGCCTAGGGGACAGAGCAAGACGCTATCTAAAAAAAGAAGGGTAACCTTCTTTCGGGTCCCCTCCTGTTGCTGGGAGTTTTTCTGTCTTCTAATGAATTCCTACTTGAAGAAGAAGAAGAAGGAGGAGAAGAGGAGGAGGAGAAGAGGAGGAAGAAGACAGGAATGGAAACTGTCCCATCTACATCAGATATTGTTCTGGAAGCCCAATTGATTTTCACAGTTGTCAACTTTCAGAGTTATTGATCTACAAGGATGCCCCTGGGTAGAACTGTGATCAGCAGATGCTGAATGGATTAATCACAGAAAATTAAATACATCACTTCACTCAACCATGCTCGTGGAATAGTTATCGCAAGTGCAGCAGGGCAGGGAGCAGGCCAGTCCTTAGATGACAACATAGATGGATGGTACAGAGTTCAGCTGTGTCTCTCCACCTCCATTCGGCACCAAGACACAAACAGAATCAAGGCCAGCATGTTAGGACGAGCAGCTCCCTCTCTGGAAAGCCTGTCATGAACATCCTTCATGTGCCGTCTACGAATCTAGGTGCCTGATGTCACCCTAGGCATCACTGATGCTGGCAGTGTGGCCCATCTGCTGTGCTTCCCACTGAGGTTCTGCCTTCTGACCTTGCATTTCTAGAGCAGCCTGATGAATGCTCATCTCATCCTCACTGTTTCCAGATTTCCCAGATCTTTCCATGGGAATACACATCAGTTTGTGCATAAATCAGTAAGCTTTTTGAAGATATATATGCAAGTAAGATCACTGCTAACATATCAAGGGGAGGATCTTGAATCTAAACCCAAGATGATATTATACATGCATACAAAATATGTGTTTGCTTGTTTTTTAAAAAAATTTAGCTTAGAATGTGGTAGGCAATCAAATTCACTAAAAACAAGAATGGGCATTATCTGCCATCTAGTACAAACTTACTGTACGCCAGGCTTTACAGTGTGTACTCGCCCTCATTCAAGCCTCAGAGCAGCCTTCTGAGATGGCCATCCCCACTCCATGTCACAGATCTAGAAAGCTGGGGAACACACTGAATGAATTGCTCACAGAAGATCACACATCTAGAAGCAGTTGATTCCAAGTCTAGGTCTCACAATGCCACTCACACATTGCCACTGGCCCATAGCTGTCTCCAACAGTTGCTCAGTAGCACTCACCCAGTGCTAACAACAATGTGAGTGTCTCAGAATCACTCTCTCACGGTAATCCCAAGTGCTGTTACCCCAAGAAGAGGAAACCCAGCATGGAGAGTCTTGACACCCTGACCAAGGATGCACAAGAGCAGAGCTGATAGGTCAGAGGGAGAGTGTCCAGAAGCCTTGACAGCAGCATCTGAGTGGGACCCTGAATTCAGTAAAGGTAATGATGGGCATGTCACTTTCTTGGGGTTTTGCAGTTTTATCTTGGGAAAGCATCAGTCTGCTTGGCAAGAGAAGAAAGTCCCCAAAGGACTGATTTTTCTCATCTCAGGTGGACAAAGAAATTATTCTGTCAATGTCCACTCAAGACAAAGTATCAGCAATGTGATCTGTTATTTTCATAAACAAAAATAATGACCCTCGGCTTTCTATGGCTAACAGATCAATACCGGCAAGCAGAGGTAATGTGCCAAAAACTCTCCAAGGCATGCACAAATGAGAATACACATGGTTCTTCCCTTCAGTGACTCCCACAACTGAATTAAACCCCCAGCTGGAGTGGTGTCTGCTTTATTTGACTGGCATATGTCTTGAAGCTCTTAGGATACTCTATTTTTCCTTATGGGTGAATCTCACATTAACATCTAAGAGTATTATGTTTTTTCTTAACAATGAACTTTGTATTCACTCCAGATTAAGGTAAAGATGAGTCTTTTAAATGAAAAATTAAGGGGTTTATAAGCAATCTCACTTTCCTCATTCAATTTATAACTTTAGCTGCACAGTTAATGAGTTCTTCAGCTCCGCTGTTTTTTATTCCAAATAAAATTATATTGTTGTAAACTAGGAGGAATTTAAGATTTAAAAAATCTCCAATTAAGCTGAAACCAGGAGAGAAGGATGTAAAGTTATTTTATTTGTAGATGCATTTTCATCAATTCTGCCTGTAAACCTGAACATTGCCTTCTCCAATAATGCTTTGCATATAGCTGAGATAGTAAAGAACCCACAACACACCCTGCAGAAGCTGTGCTGGAAGCAAGTATTTAAAGACTCCAATGTATTCACATTAGTGAACATTTTCAACATCTGCATTTAGACTTCACCACCATTGTGCATGATTCCAAATCAAACACATCACACAGATTCCCAAAGTCTGAAAAGAAAACGTAGTTCTCAAATTTTGCTGTGCATTAGAATCATCTGGGACTTGTGTTTAAAATTCAGACTCCATAGAGCAAAACACATAAATTCTGATTCAGGAGGCATAGAACAGGCTTAGGAGTCTATATTTTTGCACAATTACCCCACCTAATTCTGAAACATGTGGTCTTTGAACCTCACCAGAAGAAACAATGGCATGGAGTCTCAAAATCTAATAGGCCATTTATTAATGTACACGCATATATGGGTGTCACATTTGATTCTGAATATTCATTTTATTAGAAACTCAAAAAGAAAACTCAAAAACACACATTTTTGTACGTGTCCCATGTCTGCTGCCCGAACAATTCTCATGATGGCTATGTTTAAACCACTTTAAAAAGAAGAACAAAGAGCCCAGTAAAGGACCAGCAAGTACGGGAAACAAGAGGACAGGAAAGGACACACATGAAAAAACACTATCATGTGCCAGCACTGGCCCAGGCACTAGCTGTTAGTGATCTCAGATAAGCCCAGAAACTGAGCGTAAACCTTTCACAACTTTTACAGAAATCTGTCAGAGTAGTTTTATATCTATTCAATCACAATTTGGGGTCTATATTTTGAAGATCTTGTATTTCATTTCATTTCACTTTTCTAGTAGCCTATTTTATTCTATTTTATAGAAGATCTATGTCCATGATGGGTCTAATTGAACACAGGCAGCCTGAGACGCATTGGTGGACTCTACATAGAAGAATCCCACCTTCTTGGTCAGTGCATTGAGCCTCCCAGCCCAGGATTTGGATACAAAAGTGGCTTTCTGCGATACCATCTTCTCAGGGAAGAAGGAAGTTATTGAGTGAACTTCTAAATGGACATCCATAACTTCTCACAATTACTCTTTTTGAGACTGTTCTCAAAGAACAATCTTTGTCATTTTTTAATCTACAATTTTTTAAAGCTTATGTCATCTTTTATAATAATGTTTTAATAAGATTTATTAAAAGGGAACTTTCAACAGTATAAAGCTGTACTTTTCAACTTTTTATAAATGCACTTCTTCCAACTTTCCAGGAGACCTTAGAGTTTTAATATCTGAGGACTCAAATGATGAATATCACCATCGTATCTATACCCTACTCACAGATTTTTGCTGACATGAAACTGGGATTCCAGGCAGTTCTTGAAAAGCAGGTATTCCACTGCTTTTGCTCATCTAAGTTCCTGGTATTTGGCAGTGACAGCAGGAGTAAGAACAATGTGTCAGGAAATAATTCCAGTCTTGAAGACAAGGCACACAGCTCTCACTACAGCTTCCCTGTCTCCTAGTAAACATGAATAATGGTTCCCACCCTTACTGAAGGCCCACGTTGTAAGCAGCACTAACATCAAGTGCCTGCCAGTCTTCACATCCCCTGCTCCTGGTCAGCATGTCCTGTGGTAGGACCCTGCAGTTTCCACTTTTGCTGTGTGAGTGCTGCCAACAATAACATTTTCCCTTTCCAAGCCAAACACGGTGTTTATAAGAATAGGGGTAGGATGGAGAACCTGGAAGCGTGAATCTGTGCACACAATGGGGGAAGTCACAATTATAGCAACCACCTTCCTGGTTGCAAGATCTCTGGCTAAGAAGGATGGAGGATGAGGATTTCCCCTATATAATGTGTCCCCATTCTAAAAGAACACAAAGTCAAACTTTAAGTGTACAAATTTGTTCTGGGATGCTTAAAAGTTATCAGTTAAGTCCCACACTAAATTTGCTCATTTTATTTCCTTAATATTTTTCAAAGCCCAGTTGAAGACATTTTCTCATGTAATCCTTCCATCATGCAACTAAGAACCCCTAACAGCTCTGGGCCATTCAGGACAGCTCTGGTTCTGCTGCCGAGATGGACAGCTATTAGCTGTGTGATGCTGGTGAGTGAGAAAATGCCCTACACCTCCATTTCCTCACCCGTCCACAGGGCTAACCACAGCATTCAGCAGGACAACTTAGCAAGGACTGCCAGGAGGTGTAGGAAGCAGCACAGGGTAGGCCTAGCGCATGCTCCTTGTCAGAAACTCTCAGATGCTGGTGGTGCTGCTGCTCCCCATGGGGAGGAATCCCACCAGGAAGAAAACCCAGAGGAGTTGTTGGAGTTTTCTTACCATGACAAACATGCCAGGTAGATTAAGAGCCACTCTGCCAGAAAGGCAGCTGGCCAGGTGAACAGACCTCTGGAGCCATCCTGATCTGGGTTACCTGGCATGGTGCTACCACACCCAAACTCGGCACTTTCATTATAACTCAAGTAACCTCTTTGGAGAAAAAAAATTGCCTGTTTTCAGTGAAGAAGCATCACTCACCAGCATCACACAGTTAACCTTTTAGTGTACTGCATACACGTGTGGCACACTTAGTGCCAAAGCAAAAGTTTCAGGGAAGCAAATACAATTCAAACCTAGGGCATCTCTGCAAAACAGATGGCATCCTTCCAAAGGCCCTTCCTGGAACACACTGTGACAACCTGCCTCCCTCCGCCCTTTCCACCAGGCTACACTCAACAGTCTGCCAACACTTCTACCATAAACCACTGTCATCAGGATTTGTTATTTTACCTTCCAGTCTGTTTCGGAGCTTATTTGTAAATGTCTCAGTCAAACTACGAAAAGCTATTGTGTTTTAAATGTAAAAGCTTCCTTCAGTAAAAGATAAGAGTACAAGAAGGAAAAAACAGAGGCACCAAAAAAGTAATGATTCCTTTCATAGGAACACAATGGTCTGCCATGCCCAACAAAGCAAAATAAGGTGCACATTCAAGAAATACATATCACCAAAGATCACATAAACTCAGGGGTGACTGTGTCATGATACATAACAACCAGAAGCCAGATAAGTATCCAAACATCAATAGGAAAGGCAACTACGCCACAGCCATGTTATAGGGCATTGTGTAGCGAGCACAGCATATTCCAAATAATTGTTAATAATATGGAAAATGTCCATGATAATAAGTGGGAAAATATACTGCAAATTATATGCACAATGTGAACTTCACTGGGTTGTAAGAGACATGTTATATATATATACATCAAATGGTCTGCCATCACAGAGATGCAAAAATGTTCATAGTAATTATTGCTTGGCAGGGCAACATAAGTTCCATACATAGTTCCATATTTTCCAAGTGCTATACAGTGAACTTCATTTAAACATCAGAAAAGAAAGACTTCAATCTTGCTTAGTGTCACAGAGACACACAGAAACAGTCATAGAGAAAAACTGAGGGTTGGCATCTCTCTCCTCTCTCTCCATAGCCTCTGTGTATCTCTTGCAAATCTATCTTTAATCATCACTGTTTTGACATTTGTAAGTCTTACTTCACTGTGGATTTATGAAGTCCTTATTCAAAGGGAGTTTTCATTGATCAAGCAGAGTTTCCCAGGAAAGTGACCTTGCAGCTAACCAAAGAGCACTATCAACAACCCATGTCACAAGATCCTGAAAACGCAAGTATCATTCACTATAAGGACACCATTGGAGGACAAAACACAGACTCAGGATACATCCAGTAAGGGGTCAGTAAGAAAAAAACTGAAGTAAAGATGTCACATGAAAACTAGTTTCAATCAGTTGAGTTGCTTAAAACTGTATCAAAAACAGCAAGTGTTTGACAAACATCAAGCTAAAGAGAACTGTCCCAAACAGAATTATGACATCAACTTAAATAAAACACAAACATCAAAAGAATTTGGAGTCCCAGGTAACTCAGGGCCTCTCTAACACCTCTTAGAAAAACAGACATACATACACAGACACAGATGCAGACATACACACGGACACACAGTGACAGACACACACAGAGAGAGACATATACACACAGAGACACATACACACATATATAGAGACATAGACACACACAGACACAGAGACAGAGACACACACACAGATACATACACTCAGAGACACACACAGACACATATACACACTCAGAGACAAACACAGACACGACATACAGACACATACAGATATATCGAGACATACACAGAGACAGAGACACACACATAGACACACACAGAGACACACACACAGAGCCCCAGATACATGCAGAAATTGCAGTGCAGTCAATTATTACATGCATTCTTGACCAGAGATATCTCTTTAAAGAAACTTGAATAGACTCCTCCAGAAAAATATTTTTTACTTTTTTCATCAAAACATTTTTTGAAACTTGTGTATCAGCTGCTACTTGAAGCCCCTTCCCATAGGCTCTGTTTCATCTTGCCCTCTTCCGCCAGTTTCAGGAAATCTGGTCCACTGGGACATATTATCGCATCCAGCTCCCTCTATCAGTCTCAGTTGTTTGAGGATAAAAGCATATCCTATAAACTTTCAAATGCCTAACAAGTATCCAATGCTGGGAAGGGCCCAACACATGCTTCTGATTAAATGAACAGCAATTCTTTATCTTAGCTTTTATTTCCTTCAAACTTTGCCTCAAACAATGTAAATATGAGCATATCATAATATACTGGTCTCCAAATGTATGTGTTTAAGGGCAACTATTTAAACAAAAATTTGGAAAGATTCTAAGAATGGAACAGACACAAAGCCATGTCTAAATAATGCCATGGACTGAGATGTAAAATACAAAAACCTGACCAAAAAAACATAAATTAAAATAGTTTTCCTTTGGGGAAAAAAACCTCAGAAAGTCACAAACTCTATAAAAACTATTGTTTGATGATCTTCAAATTTCATAAGCAGGTCAGGGAAATTTTAATAACATTAATCCTAAACCAAATGGAAACCAGGTTGGCTGAAGCTCCCCACCAGTTAGTACTAAGCAAGAGGTGCCTGGAACTTTTGGTGATAAAAATGAGCGAGTTCTCAGAATCTTGAAGAGAGACAAAGAAGAGTCTCAAATATAACCTAAGAGGCAAACTATATTATGGTAATTTTAGTTTTTTTTAAAAATCAGCTTAAGGTTATCTACTTGGAACAACTGTATTCTTGATCTAAGACACTAAAAACTGTCTTGATGCAGAGATTCCTGAAATATCCTCAGCATAATTAATATACACGAAGCTAAGCTTCCATTTTATAAATTGCTCATGCAATAACAATTGTGACATCTGAAAGGGCTTAAAATTAGTGTTTCTCCCTGTTTCTGACTAGTAGATTTAATCAGCACTGCAAAATCAAAAGTGGAAATGTGGACCAAACAAACAAGCAAAACACAAAAGAAAAAGGAGAGAAAACCAAGAAGTAGCAATGTTCTTGGCACACGTGTACTGTGACGCACTCTCCCAACACACTTCTGCAGTTCTTTTACAACCAAGTTCCACAGTTGATTCTGTATTCAGATTCCTTTTCCATATATTACTCTGAGAGCAGTGAGGTCACAGAAGCCTCCTCTTCAGCCCTTCCTTGGGCTGTACATCAGTGGCACTGCTGTAAGTTTGGTAAGTTATCTAGAAACCCAATCTCAGGAGTCAGATCACCTAGTTTAAATCCAGGTCTGGCCGGCATGTCATCTTTTTGTCACCTTGGTTAAGTCACTTTAACCCCCACTGCTAAAGTAGTACATATGCTGCCTGACAATTAAGTTCACAAACTTGCCACTGTGCACTTATGTTGGCAGTACAAACAACTCAGTAAGGTCTCATAACCTTGGTATATCAGTGTCTCACAGCTGTGTTCTTGTCAACATATGGTGGGGTCTTGCTGAGTGGTGTTCATTATTATTGCATGTTCTTGTGTGTCATCACAAGAATGTTGAATCTAGAATTAGAGCAACAAACATTAAATTTCTTGTTAAACTTGGTAAGAGTGGAAGTAAAATCAGAGACATATTAGTCCAAGTTTGTGGGGATAATGCCATGAAGAAAAATGGCAGTGTACAAATGGATCAAATATTTTTCTGAGGGGAGAAAAAAATTCTCACCGATGAAGAGAGGTCAGGGTGAACAATAATGAGCAGAATTGATGAAAATATTGCAAAAATTTGCTGAATTGTGCATCAAAATTGTCACTGACTATGAGAGGCATAGCAGACCAATTAAACATCAATAGAAAAACAAATTAAGCCGGGCTCGGTGGCTCAGCCTGTAATCCCGCGCCTTTGGGAGGCTGAGGTGAGTGGATTGCCTGAGCCCGCAGGTTCGAGACCCACCTGGGCGGTGAGACCTCATCTCTACAATAAATCAAAAAATCAGCTGGGCGTGGTAGCGCATGCTTGTAATTCCGGCTACTCGGAAGGCTGAGGTGGAAGGATCACCGGAGCCCAGCAGGTCGAGGCTGCGGTGGCCGGGAGCGGCCCCTGCACTCCAGTCTGGGCGACCGAGTGAGACTCCTACTCAGAAAAAAAAAAAAAGAAAAACGAATTAAACATCAATTAGTAAAATCTCAACTGAAAATCTTGGCATAAGAAAGGAGTGTGCCAAAATGGTACTGAAGGAGCTCTTGCATCACAACAATGTACCAGCTCACACAGCACTGTCTATGAGGGATATTTTAGCCAGTAAACAAATAGTTGTATTGGAACAGCCTCCCTACGCACTTGCTCTGGCCCCCAGTGACTTTTTTCTTTACCAGAAGATAAAGGAAATATTGAAAGGAAGACATTTTGATGGCATTCAGGACATCAAGGATAATACAATGACCGCTCTGACGGCCATTCCAGAAAAAGTGTTCCAAAATTGCTTTGATGGGTGGACTAGGCACTGGCATTGGTGCATAGCTTCCTAAGGGGAGTACTTCGAAGGTAAACGTAGTGATATTCAGCAATGAGGCAAGCAGCACTTTTTCCAGGACAAGTTTGTGAACTTAATTGTCAGACCTCGTATACTGAAATAGACACACACACACACACACACACACACACACACACACACACACACAAATTTCATACTATTTACTTGTATTTATGAAAATAAACATGGGAATAATGAAGATGCAGCCACCCTGAATGGTGATCTCCAGAGAGAACAAGGGTTCAGAGTGGAGATACTGGAGATAAAATATAAAACTCTTAAATAGTTAAAGCTACTTCTTTTCTTAAAAAAAATATTTTAAAGATGTGGGGTACAATTCGGAATTAGGTAAGTGTTAATCATACAGGTGAAGTTTGGGTCTCCCATTGGTCCTCATTTTGCCTTGTTTGGGATCAGGTACCCATGTTGATGTTATGTGCCCCTTCCTCCCTTCCCTTGCAGTATCTGCTGCTACTTACAGTTTTTCCCACTGGTCCAATTTAACTATTTTTTAAAACCTGCAACTCATTAAAAACACATGTGTGTTTTAAACATATGAGTTCATAACAGTATTAAAACATACATAATCCCTAACCAAAAAACCCAGCACAGCTCATTAGTCACAACTGGCAATAACTAGGGCAACAGTGCCCACATATTCCGAGAACTGTCAAGGGCAATTCAAGAATTCAGTCTTTATCTTGTCTTTCCAGCATGAATAAGAGTTCAGAGGAACTTAGGGGCAATAGCTGATGAGGAGAAGTGCTTCTTACACAAGAATTCCAAGAAGTCAGTGGGGAAGGAATGAAAGAATTATAAAATACACAATTTTTGATGCATAAGAAAATAGCATATTTTAAAACATATGATGAAAAATTGATGAGAAATATGGAGAACACTAGGTTGCCACAACACAAGCCCACTAATCAATCTTGGTATCACAGGAATGGGACAGCCAGGCACTAAGTGACTCTGTGTCTTTGGTAGAATGAACAATGAAGATCCTTGGGAAAATAATGAACTCCATCCTGTTTCAGAACTTTGTGTTGGCCTCCAATTCAGAAGAAAGAAGGGGGCAGTGGAATAAAGTAAAAGACACACGGCCAGGGAGCAAAATGCCAGATCCAAAATGTGGAATGCTCTCTAGGACAACAGACACAGTTGTCAGGGTCACTGAAAAAAAATAATAAAAGGGGAAAATAGTGAAAAGCACTGAATAAGAGTGATACATTCTAAATCATTCTCTCTCTCTCTTTTTTTACAGCTCAAAAACAGGCAAAATGAATCTGTGATTTTAGATATCACAATCCCCTTAGGGAAATTGTGGCTGGAAGGGAGCATGAGGGAACTTCTGGGGTCTGAGAAAGTTCTAGATATTGCTCTGGGTGGTAGTTACATGGCTGTGTATAGACATAAAAATTCACCACACTGTGCACTTCAGATTAAGCCATCTTAAGGGCATTCCTAAATATATGCCATTCCTCAATGAAACAACAAAGGAGATAGAATTAATCTATGCTGTTTGAAGTCAGGACAATGATTACCTTTAAGAAGGGGTGTGATTGCGAGAGACAGGAGCTGTTATGTAAGTTTATGACTTTGTTTATGATTTTATGATTACTTCGCTGTAAGTTTGTTATTCTCTAACAAAAAAGGGTGAGGAGAGGACTGCTCTATATTAAAGGCAACTTAAGGAATAAATCACCAACCAGATTTCGTTTAAATCAACTGATTTCTGAGAAATAGTAATATTTTAATATTAGATAATTATTGTGGCTGGAATTAAGTATAATAAAGGCATTGTGCTTATATCAGAAAATGTCCTCATGAGAAGTTCCAGGGGAGGCAGATGTCACGATGGCCTCAGAAGTCTCCGCTCTGCTCTCCAAGTGACTGGATAAGCCCTGGACAGCTTGCTTACGCCCTGACCAGCACATCCAGCCCTTGCTGAAGGTTCTCCACCACCCTCCAGCAGCCTGCAGCTCTGCCGGTCCTGGTCAGCTGAGCCTGGAGGTCAGCAGAGGGAGCACAGGCCTTCCCAGGTCTCTCCTGGCCTAAACACAGCCCTGCGTGTGCCTGGCTTTCCTGACTTCCGGGAAGACATCGAGCTTTCCAAAGCCTCTTATGGACACCTTTCTGTAGAGTGTCCTGGTATGTTTTCTGGTCAGTGCCCCAAGTATTGCATTAAACAACTGCCACTGATTGTCAGTTTCCCAGTAATACCAGGTACCATTTATGGTAAGTACAGTGGCTTACAGTATGACACTTGGAAAGTCAAAAGCTCCTCATCGATGCTTCACTGACAACCCCACGTGGCTGTCGCATCACCAGTCTTAAGGCTCAGTTCAGCACACTGTCACTCTCCTGCTGGAAGGACAGTGGAGCACACAGTGTGCCCTACTAACTACGCGGGCCATGGCAGCAGTCTCTATGAAGGGCTTGTCCTTCTTTCATAATGCTTTGATGCCTCAGATGTTAAGCAACTGTAAATCAGCATAGAAAAATAAAGTAAAATCAACTTCTATATAAAAGTCTCACTACATATGAATCAACTCTGAAATTTTCAAGCAAATCACTGGTTTCTCATGGTGTCAGGGATGATAAAGAAGCAGGTTCCAGTCTATTAATAGCCAGAAACTGTTCCTTGTATCATAATAAATAAAAGCAGAGGGATGTTCTGGAAAGTCAGGAAGCAGACACTTACCTCCTACAGGAGGGCAAGAGTTTCCCAGAACTGAGTCCAGCAGAGGGTGAAGGGTCATTGGTAAGGCAGCATCATTAAGGCAAGGATTTCTGTGGCCCACAACTTGGAAGTTTAATGTGATTCACAGAAGTGAACTTGTCTAGATTACCAGGAGTGTGTTAACTAAACCAGAGCCTGGTTGACATTTCACTAGCTTGAACTGAAATAAAATTGAACATAATATTGAACAAGACAAAACAAAAGTCCTTTAGGAGTCAAGATCAAAAATATTCCCCTTAATGACTGGGGGCAACTTTGCTTTATCACCTTCAATAAGGCCTTCTTAACCTCAAGGATGTAGAACCTTGAAGGTGGACTTTGAGATCAATGACACCCATGACATGACAGGCAAGCCTCATGTGTTTTATCGTTTACACACATAGAAGAAGGCTCATGGCATTCACACGCCCTCAGAGGTGTTACTATATGTGCCACAAAAAGAACTACATTACAAATCACACACAAAAGCATATTAAAAGAACTATAAACAGGCAAGTGGGATTTACCCCAGGAATGCAAAGGTGGTTTAACACACAAATATCAATGTACTAATCACATTACAGAGTTAAGGGGGAAAAAACCATGATATCTCAGTTGATGCAGAAAAGCATGTGAAACACCCTCATGACAAAAAACAATTAACAAACCAGAAACAGAAGGGAACTTCATCTTGATAAAGGAAATCATGAATACTTCACAGCTAATACCATACTCAGTGGTGAAAGATCAAACGCTTTCTCCCTAAAATCAATTTTAAAACAAACAAGCATGTCCACTTGCCCCACTTCTACTCAGCAATGTACTGGAAGTTCTAACAACAGCAATTAGGCAAGAAAGAAAAATAAAAAGCATCCAAATTGAAAAAGAAAAAGTAAAACTATCCCTATTTACAAATGACATTGATTTTATATAGGGAAACTTCTAAAGAATTCACAGAAAACAATTACTTATAGCCAACAGATGGTTCAGCAAAGTTGCAAGATGCAAGATCAACACACAGAAATCAGTTTTATTTCTACATACTATCAAGAAATATCCGAAAAGAAAATTAAGAAAGAAATTCTATTTACAGTAGTAAAATACCTAGAAATGAATTTCATCAAGCAGGTGAAAGACTTGTGTAATAAAATCTATAGAACATTGGTGAGACAAATTAAAGAAAACCTAAACAAGTAAAAAGAAATCCCGTGTTCATGGATGGGAAAGTATAATATTTTAAAAATATCAATACTACCCAAAGCAATCGACAGATTCCATGCACTCACTATAGAAATTCCAATGAGAATTTTTTTTTTAAGAAATGAAAAAGCTGGTTATCAAATTGATATGGAATTGTAAGGGGCCCCAAATAGCCAAAATAATATTGAAGAAGAACAAAGTTGGAGGGCGCATACTTCCTGATCCCAAAATTTACTATAAGACTACAAGAATCAAAACAATGTGGTATGGCATAAGGATAGACATATAGGCCAATGAAATAGAATGGAGAGTGTAGAAATAAACCCATATGCCTATAGCCCATAGATTTTCAACAAGGTGACAAAACTATTCAACGGGGAAAGAATAATCTCTTGGGCAAATCATGCTGGGACTACTGGATTTCCCTGTTAAAAGAAGCTCATGACATACACAAAGAATGGCCTCAAAATGAATCAACAACCGAAATATAAGAGCCAAACTATGAAACTTTTAGAAGAAAATACATAAGTGGAACCATATATTTATAGGTAAACCCATCAAGACAAAGCAAACTGGTGGTTGCCAGAAGCTGGGAATAGGAAGGACTGGGAATTGAATTAAAACAAACAAGCATGGGGTTTTATAGAGTGATAAAATAGACATGGGGTTTTCTTTAGAGTGATAAAAGTGTCTTGTAGATGCTATAAGTGATGGTTGTACAAAATTTTAAATGTACTAAATGCATTGAACTGTACACTGTAAAATGTTTAGTTTATGCTATGTGAATCTTACCTCAATGCAAAAATAATTGCATTGATATAATTTAAGTACATACAAAAGTGTATAATTATTCATTGCAGAAGCATTTGCTTATATCAGAAGAAATCTAGAGACAATTTAAATGTCCACCATTTAATCTATCAGGTATTTCAGTTAATAATGTTACACCTCAATAATAAAAGTGTGTACATACATAAGAATGGGACTTTTTCTATGTTCAAACATGGAAAATCTGAAAAATATATTAAGTGAAACAATCAAGGTGTATAATAGTGTGTATATTTTGCTACTGTTTATATTAAAAGAGTGAAAAGTCTACAGTTGTATGTGCTTGTTGATATACCTGATATCCCACTTGTGTGGAATATGTACCTACCCATATATGTATTAAAAACTCTGAAAGGATAAACCTGAAACTAGTGCTCATTGCTACCTGTTGGGGAAATCTGGAAATGCATGAGGGGTGAAAGGAAAATTTATCAATCTCCCTTTGTGCATTTAAAACGTTTTTTTGAGCCATGTGACTAAACTGCTTAATTTTTTAAAAAGTCTTCAGTTATTAAAATATGGCGAAATAATCTGTCATAAAATTATCCTAGCTACTTTTAATTATAAACTAGAGATGTTTTCAAATTTTGCAAATCACTGTCATCAAGAGAAAGTCAATGAAGCTCTAGATAAACATAGGGAAGAACTTTCGAATAAGCGTAGAACGTGAAAAAAGGAGAGTAGGACTCTGCACAAGGTGGCAGGGGACTGTATTACCCATCTGACAGCAACACATGTGCTACTTTGTCTTCACTATTTATAAATAACCTGGTTTTAAGGAAGCATTTATAGCTACTGACTCCAGTGGAAACTACACTTTCCTTTGGCTTCACAGGTGAATGTTCTAGACCAGGGTAGTCAACGTGATCATGCTGTACCTTAGAAATGTAATTGACTTCAATGTTAGTAAGAATTATATTATAGATAGCATGACTGCTAAATTTTTTTTCTTTCTATTTTAATGGTTTTCACTAAGCTTAATTTTCATGGTCAGGCATAAAACTGTATTTTCATGAGACAGGTAACTCTTGTGGCAGAAAGGAGGATGAACCACAGCAGGAAGAGATCGATGGCAGAGTCATCAGTCAACCGAGTCCTGAAAGTAAGGGCAAAGACAAGGCTGAATAGAAGTGGAAGCAACAAAGGGGCTGGTAGCGGGCAGGCTGAGGAGACGAACTGCCCGGACCAGGACGGAGCAATGAAGACCATGTGAGAAGCAGTTTTGACTCCAGACTTGGGTCCCTGCCACCAGCACACTAGAGAAAAGAAGTGGGCTGGCTACAGGACAGAGGAGGAGGTTAAGTTCTGTTTGGGCCACAGCAAGTTTGAGGGTCCAAGGCCCAACAAGCAGGAACCTGCAGACATGCTTGAGGAGCCGCAAGGGGAGCAAAGGACCAGAGACACTGGAAGAAACAGAGCACCTGTCTGAGCCAGCTTTTCATCGTGGTCATTAAGCAGGGACCACAGTACAAGGATTTAGTGAGTTGGGCACCCAGCACTGCAAATCAGGAAGAGGAGAAGGGACTCTTTGACCTTCTGTGCCCTGGGTTTTTTTCCAAGCAAAATGACCATCTCCTTCCTGGGCTGTGTGTTCTGAATTTGACTAGTGAATAGATGCCTTGTGTGAAGTGGAAAGAAATTTCCAGCACAATCTCTACTGCAGAGAAGTTATTTTTATTATGATGTCATTAAACATACACCAATATACAGTAAGTGCCAATAATGCTAAACAAATGTATAAAACAAAAAAAGCATTAAATATTAACAAAACTAGAAAACAAATCGGATTTTGATCAACAATACTCACTCGCTGTGACGATGACGCTGGTTGTTGGAACTACATCACTATGCGCGACACCCACCTGTCACCTGACTACCACCAGCAGACGTCACTCTGACTTTACCATGAGAATGGTGTGTGATGCCGGCTGACGACTCATTCTCACCCTCTTTCTCTATTAGAGCCACTATCAGATCTTTGGTCTGGGACCTTTCCTGGCATGAGCAAAACCACTTCTCTTTTCTCATAAGCTCAGACAATGACAGCAACATTACTTGGTGACAAAAATATTACCAACACAAATGCTATAACTGATTATCTCAATGAGTCAGGATATGCTGAAGAATTTGGGGTGGTGGGGTACTATAGTCTGAATATTTATGCATTCCCAAAAACCATATGTGAAATGGAATCTCAATGCAATAGCATTGAGAGGTGGGGCCTCGGGAGGTGATTAGGCCATGAGGTTGAACTAGTGCCCTCAGGAAGTTTGTTAACCCTGTCTTCCCCTCCACTCTTTAGCCACATGAGGACATGTAGAAGGCGACATCTATGAGAAACAGGCCGTCACTGGACACTGGGTTGCTGGCACCATGATCTCAGCTTTTCCAGCCCCTGAAGGGTGAGTAATACATTTCTCTTGATTATAGGGAACCCAATCTTAGCTATTTTGTTATAGCAGCACAACTAAGACACATTATCTCTGGAACAAAAACACACAACTTAAAACTTCTTGTAAAAAAACATGCCCCTGAAAATATACTTATTTATAAAAAAGGTATTGGATCTTGTGGCCCATTTCAGCATGAAGTCAACAGTAGAGGAGAGACTGCCAAGGACCCTGTGGTGTGTCATGTAAGAAAGCAACATGCCACATTAGAGCATTTGTCTTCTTTCTGTGACTCAGGGAATACCATCTAGCAACTCCTTCTCTTATTGAAGAGCAGGAGCAGCACATAAATTTTATCAAATTCAAAGCCCTCATTCATTTCAATGAACTTAAATGTGGCTTAAGCACTGAGTTATTAATAAATGTCACTTCAAATACAATTTTGTTACTATAGTTGTACAAAAAGTCATTTTCTGGAGATTGATTTTTTGCTTTTTCATGACTTTCTTCAGGTATATGGATTTTACACTTTACGTAGTGTTTACTATCTGCTATGCACTGTTTAGAGTGCTTTACAAATATAAATTCATTTAGTCCTGACAACAGTCCTATGAGTTGGATGCTATTACTATTTGCATATAACAGATGGAGAAACAGAGGCATAATGAGGTTATAGAATATGCCTATGAGCACACAATCAGCAGAGCCAGGTTAGCAGAACCAGATTCAACCCAGATATCTAGCTTCAGAATACAGGTATTCACTGCTCCGCTATGCCAACCTACATTCACCTGTGGGACTTCCTCAGTCATCTGATTTTTCTCTTTCCTTAATGTGTGAGTCACTTCCAAACATACAGGCGATTTTTCAATATATGAGAGTGGAAACCTAGGAAAACAAAATAAGGGGTAAATTTTTCTAGGTTCCAAGACAAAATATTGTGGTTATTTTGCAGAAGTGAAAATGTTGGGATGACTGAATGTGGATACTCAGACACAAGACTCGCTGGCCCATGAAGAGGGTTGCTGCTCTCTTATTATATAAGTTAATGTTTGCCCACAGGGAAGAATTGCACTGGGAGCATTACTGTGGACACTGTGAGGAGTACCCCCAAGAGAAACTGAACAGAAACACAAAGCTCTCTATAGAGAGACCCTCAGACAACAGGAAAGACCTTGGAATCTGAAGCATAAATGTGTTGGTGAATAATAACTTGTGAGTGAGTGCAATTTGCTGTGGCTCAGTCACTCTCTGGACCATTCAGGATGACTCATCACTTGTGCTGGTGTCACTACACGGTCACTTCACCCACTCATTAATGACCTCTGCATGCAGGAAACAGTGGCGCTGCGGAACTGTCTGTGGCAGGCAGATCAAGAAGCCTGCAGGGAGAGATTCTCTCAGCACAGCATTTTCCAAGGTGCACTTTAAGAAACCCGGGTCCTTTTAGAAGTCACTAGGAAAAAGGTTCCTGGTCAAGTAAGAGCAGCATAAGGTGGCCACCATGCTCTCCAGTAGAAGTCCACAACACACATCAGCAAGTGCAAAAACTCAAAAAGCCTTTGGGTGTCTGTGGAGTCCTAAACAAAAGTGACCAGGGCACCCTTTGTGACAGAGTATCGAACACAGTGCGAGAGATGGTGGCTCGAATGCCCCACCGTCCTGGACCTGCCTCCTAGCTGGCTCTACAGCAGGATTGATCTTATCAGGCTCTCAGAGTCAGTCAGGACCAGGAAGGCAGACTAGGTGGGCTAGGAAGGGTCTCTTTGAAAAGGGTTCATTCTTGGCATCCTCTGGCTCTCTGGAAAAATTATAGAGAAAGCCAATTTTGCTTGGTAATGAGAAGTCAGAAGTAGGGACATGAGTTCAGATGTCTAAAATTTCTGGCAGTGTCTGATTTATGTGGTGCCTCTGGGACCACACAGATCTGGTCCTGGGATCAGCAGAGCCTCTCCCTGAGCAGGAAGTGGATGGATACCACTAAGAACAGCACTGCTCACGCCAGGCTCCTACAGCTACCCAAGAGCCCCTCTGAATTTTCATGACCTCTTTAGAAATTCAAGGTCTCAGGTCTATTACATTCAGGATTTGGAATAGTAATCGTAAATAGCAGTATTTATCTAGGACTTCCTTGATGTCACATATTGCCTACAGTGCTGATATTATACCCAGATGTTCTATTCTAATCATCATCTCTCATAATTTTCCCTCTGACTCCATGAGATAGACCCTCTTACGATATCCACTTTATTCATGAAGTACCTGAGGCTCAAAGGAGCCACCTAGCTTGCCCAAAGTCATAGAATAGTAAGAGGTCAAACTAAAACTGGGCTCTAGGCCACTGACCTTTGGGGTCCACACTTCACCAGTTTCCCTACTGACTGAAAGACCCGAGAACCTTCAAGAACTTTTAGGCTACCTGGAATTATCTGTATGCCCACCTGATAGTTAAATTCCCAATTCTCTTGTTTTTGCCTTCTTGTCAACATTCCTTGTACCTCTCAAATTGTCACATATGGTGACTTTGCGGCAGTTACGTGGTCACCTCTGAAACAGAGCAAAAGTCACCATGTGGCACACTAAACATAGTAGGTGACCCTAGCTAAATTACCAGTCTTTTCTGTGCCTTTCTCTTCTCATTTGTAAAACAGAAATTACACTTGCAGTGACTCATGATGTGGCAAAGAAGGTAATGTGCATGACTTTAACCTCCTAAGGGAAGCAATGCCACCTGCAGCCTTGTTGTTTTTACCAACAGAACACTTTGATACTTCATGCCTGCTGGGGCCACAAGCTCGTGGAGCAGAAACAAATACACTCTCTACAAGTCTGTCACCATGAGAAGCAAGGTGCTTAGAGAGAAGCAGATTAAGACTTCACATCAGGTAGGAACATTTTAATTTGTGACAATAATGAGCAAGAGACTTGGACAAAAGAGAATTTTCTGATGGGAACTCTGTGTGTTGTCTAGGAAATTCCATATCAGGACAGCTTGATTTATTTCCGAATGCACTGCATACTCATCGTCACTGACACAGGTTCCCTGCCACCTGCCTCAACCCCACCATGCAAGTTCCTCTCAACCCTGGGAAGCTAACTTGCATGGACTAGTCACTGGGCCACCTTGTCATCAAGTGTGCAATCGAATTCCATCAACAGGGAGCACCCACAGGAGCCAAGAGGGAGGGAGAGTGAGGATGGGATATTTCAACTCCCAGTCCTCAACTCTCAGTCCCTCTGTGGGTTACACAGCTCTGACCAGGCGACCATGCTATAGTCCCCTGTCACCCAGGGGCTTTCACTGCACTCATTCTGTGTCTGCAGCCCAAGCGTAATGACAGTGCCCACCCCACTGTCACATGCTGTGATGCATCGCTCCTGTAATCTCCTAGGCTGTGTCCACATCCTCGTACACAGTCCCTGCATAAAAGTCTCCTCAGATGACTTGGTGAGATGACCACCTGCATCCTGCAGGAACTTGAGGGGGAACTCACTGAACAGCTTCTATGTGCCATGTTTTTGTGTGGAACTGATAATGATTTCATCATACTACTTAACTCTCATGAAAGAATCTTTTAGGTTGAAGAATCTCACATTTTGGACTCAAAAGTTTATCAATTATAACCCAATAGTTTTTATACTTTTCCAAGTTTCGTTCTTTTACTTTTTTCTCTCTTGCTGCACTTGACTCTTTGAGGCCAGATTAGAGAGATACGGACTCTGTTACCAGGTACTGTATTAGCATCTTAGGGTTGCCACAACCAAAAACCGCAACTGAGTACTTAAAACAACAAAAGTTTGCTCTTTCTCAGTTTGGGAGGCCAAAAGCCTGACATCAGGCATTGGTAAGGTCACCTCCCTCCAGGGCTCCAGGGAAGAACACTTCTTTCCTCTTCTGAGCTTCTGAAGTAGTTTTGGGCGCTCTCTGACATCTTTGGCTCAGAGCTGTGTCACTCCATTCTCTGCCTCTGTCTTCACATGACCTTCTCTGTGGCTATTTATTCTTTCCTCTGTTTTTAAGGACAATTGTCATTGGATTTAGGGCTTACCTTAATCCAGTGTGACTTTATCTTCACAAATTACACATCTTTACTAATTACACCCTACTTCCAAGCAAGGTCATATTCAGAGGTTTGGGTAGACATAACTTTGGGAAGTGTACTACTTGACTCACTATAGACACACTATGTAAATCTGTGCAAATAATTTTCCTTTTTAGGTTCAGTTTCTTCTCTGTAAAATAAATAATATTAAGATTGATAACAGAGTAGAATACAATTGAACAATATTGTACTCCATCTCTTGTCCATGCCAAACATTGCTAACTGATTACATAAATATTTCCAGAATGAAGCCTTGGTCGTTCTAAACATGGTGCTCTATGTAGTTTCTATTATTTAACTTGGAAAGGCACATACGATCAAATCTATTTTCTTTGCCAGAACAGTGTAATCTCTAAGGATCCTTTTAGTCTTTTTATTTTAAGATTTATACTCATGAATTAAAACACTACGTATAGAAGCTTAAGGAAGTATGTTATATTAAAATTTTATTTTTTCTCTGAATTATACCTCACATCTTTAAAATAAAAATTAATAAAAATGTATTTTTTATTTTATTTTATTTTTTTGAGATGGCGTCTCACTCTGTTGCTTAGGCTGGAGTGCAGTGGCATGTTCACAGCCACAGCAGCCTTGACCTGCTGGGCTCAGGTGTTCCTCCTGCTTCAGTCTTCCAAGGAGGTGGAACTACAGGCACACACCACCACGCCTGGCTAACTTTTTGATTTAGTGTAGAGATGATGTCTTGCCAAATTGCCTAGGTTGGTCTGAACCCGTGGACCCAGGCAATTCTCCCACTTCGGCCTCCCAAAGTGCTGGGATTTTAGGTGTGAGCCACTGCACCTGGTCAATAAATTTATTTTTTTAATAATCAAAGACTTAGGAGAGAAGATTTGTCTATTAGTGCTTTGTCAGCAAGGCAATCCAACATATTCTACCTGCTAAAACATCAATATAATCATTTATAAATCTCAGAAGTAGGAGAGGGTAATGGAAAAGCATGACTCATTACTCTTAACAAAAGAGAGAATACAAAAAATGTCAAAGCCACCACTATATTTCAGAAATGTTGCTGGACAACATTAAACAAATACAAAAGCTATACAAAATATAAACGCTGAAACAACTGTTAGTAAATAAACAGAGAAAAGGAAGACTTGAAAATACCATTGATTGCATATAAAATGTTTTATACCCAGAAAATGATCCTAAAAATATTACAAATGATAAGAGAAAAGATAGAACAAATATGTTTTCTGTCTCTCTTTTTACCCAAGGGATAAGATGAATCAATTAGATAAAGGGAAACTAAAATCTGCTGTAGCTCCAGTTTTAGAATAAATGCTCCATTTCTTTGCCTGAACTTGGGGCTGGTGCTGTTGTTTTGGTGCGTCAATCAACACTACCTCCTTTAGTCTGTGACAGAGTTCAAACCACCTAGAAGTAGACAGTGGAGCCAGAAAGACAGATGATCCATCCAATGTCCTGGCTCAGAGAGGTCAATCAGCTTATCCCAGGTCATACAGTTAGTATGTAGCAAGGTTAGCTATAACTCAGGTTTGTGCAATCGCTCAATACACCAAAATTCCTCTCTTACAGAAAAAAAAAGTGAGTTTGAAGATATTCTTTTAAAATGCACTTCTCATTCAATGGGAGAAGAATCATCTTTTGAACAAATAGTGCTGGGAAAACTGAAAGAATGAGGTTGAACCCTTTTCATCCTCTTGGGCTGCTAGAAAAAAATATTAACTGGGTACCTTATAAACAACAAATATTTATTTCTCACAGCTCTGAAGACTGGGAAGTCCAAGATCAGGACACTGGTAAGTTCAGTGTCAGATGTGGGCCTACTTTCTTCTATATGTGGCCTTTCACATGTCCTCACTTGGTGGAAGGGGTCAGCTTGCTCTCTGGGGTCTCTTCTATAAGGGCACTAATCCCATTCAGGAGAGCTCTACCCTAATGATCTCATCGCCTCTCAAAGGCCCCACTTCTTGTACCATCACCCCAGGGGTTAGGATTTCAACACATGAATTTGGAGGAAAACAAATATTCAGACCATGGCAAAACCTTGCCTTATACTAGATAGAAAGATTAATTCAAAATGAATCAAAAACTTAAATAAACAGCTAAAACTATCAAACTCTTAGAAGAAAATATAAGACAAAAGCTTTATAGCATTGAATGTGGCAATGATTTCTTGGCTATAACACCAAAAATATAAGTAACAAGATAAAAAACAGATAAGTTGGACTTCATCAAAATTAAAAACTTTTGTACATCAAAGAATGCTATCAACAGACTGAAATGGCAACCCCCAGACTGGGATGAAGTATTTGCAAATCACACATCTGATAAGGAATGGATAGCCACAATATACAGAGAATTCCTAAAACTCAACAACAATAATAATTTAAAAAATCATGTTGAAAAAAATGGGGAAAAGACCTGAACAGACATTTCTTCAAAGAAGACATACAGATGATCAATAAACACATGAAAAGATGCTCAACAGCACTAATCATTAAGGAAATACAAATCAAAATCACAATGAGATGTCACTTCACACCCATAAGGGTGGTTACTATAAGGAAAAAAGAATAACACATGTTGATGAGAACGTGGAGAAATGAGAATCCTTATGCACTGATAGTAGGAATGTACAGTGTGCCACCATGGAAATGGTGTGGTGACTCTTCAAAACATTAAATACAGAGTTACCACATGACCCAGGAATTTTCCTCCTGGCTATATACCTAAAAGTGAAGTGGGACTCAAACCAGGTGTTGGTGCACCCATGTTATTCACAGTAGCCAAAAGGTGGAAGTAAACCAAGTGTCCATTGAATGGATAAACAAAATGTGGTACATATACACAATGGAATATTATTCAGCCTGAAAGAGAAAGGAAATTCTGACACATGCCACATATAGATGAACCCTGAAGATACTATGCAAAGTGAAATAAGCTAGTCACAAAAAGAAAAATATTACATGATTCCATATACATGAGGTACCTAGAGTATCAGCTTCATACAGACAGAAAGCTGTATGTTGCCAGGGACCAGGGGTAGGGGAGATGGGCATGGGGGAAGTTTGCATGTCTAAGTGCAGTTAAAAAATATACAAAGTAGAACAATAGCACAAAGTAGTTGAGAATTCTATCATTCAAACTATAGAAATGGTTTTTAGATAAACACATATTGACAAGTCCCAGGGTTCTTTTACAAAATGGTGACTGAAAATAGATACAGAATCAGAAACAGATAGTAAATTACCCCATCGAGAAGAGTTAAGAAACACCATGTTTAAAGACTGCATGCCTAGTAAAGGAAGTAAAACACACAGGTGCAGACAGGCGTTCTTACACATTTCTGGTTGCAATATATGAGACTATATCAATATTCTAAAGAACAATTCTAAGTGTTCAACACAAGCCATGAGAGTATGTCGATTGTACATGCCCCAAATTAATGCCCTCGGCACCCAAAGACCTGCCACGGGCACCTCTTTAGGGGCCACCTGGCTGAGAGACTGCAGAAGTCCAAGGAAGAACAAGATTTATATTTCAAAGAAAAAACAAGAACCACCCTTGTGAAATCTCATCCACATGGAAGAATAGGAGCTGTTTCCACAGCTTGATGTGACAGGGAGAGATACTACACGTCCCTCCCTCTACCCAAGCTGACAGAGGCATCTATAGGGTGACAGGGAGAGACACTGTGCATCCCTCCCTCTGCCCTGCCTGACAGAGGTGTCTATAGGGTGAAGACAAGGAGAAATATCATGAATCCTTCCCTCTGTCCTGCCTGATAGAGGCATCCACAGGCAAAGCCTGTGGGTACCAAGGAGGCCTCTTCTGAAGAGCCTTGCACTGCCGTCCCTGAATACCACTGGTGCTCGCACCTGAAACCCATATGTGCCAATCCAACTTCAGGGTCTCCCAGTGGCCAGATCTATACCCTTGAAGCTCTGTGAGTCAGCCTTCAGGACTCGGCTTTGTGAAACCTGAAGTCCTTCTGGGGGGCGGTAGTGGAGAATGAGGGCAGAGGTGAATCTGGTTTTTGTGTTTTCTTTCTTTTTATTATTTTCAAAAATATATCCTGTCTATGTTGGATAGCCTTCTCTCTGCACAGCTTCCCAGACAATAGTGACACCCCTCCATCTCCACTAAAAATCACCCCTGATTGTAAATGGCCAAGGATCCTTTCCCGTTCGAATTAAACTGTTTGACTGCCACCGTCTGTCTGCTCTTGGAAGCTGGTCAATTCTCCAGGTTCTGGGTTTCCTCACTTGTCCAGATATGGCTGCCTTCTGCAAATGCCAAGACATTGTTTCTCAGAAGCTTTCAGTGTTGTCTTTGAAACTCAACAGAAAGTCCCAATACCATCACATCACATGCCTCCCCATCACCTGTACCCGAGATGCCATGGCATCTCACTCCATAAATTCACTCCATAACCTCACTCCAACTTACTCCATAAACTCTGACCACCCTGGAAATGCCCCCCCAAGATGCCTCAGCTGGAAGTGGAGTCTTCTCTAAGTGAAGTGAGGGGTAGGAGGGTGGCTTCAGGCAAACAAGGGAGGAAAGGAAAGTAGAGGAAAGTTGTGGGGGAGGGTGGACAGGCTGGGAGGAAGAAAGATTTGAAGGCCTGGGAAGTCAGCACCAGTTCATGCGAGAAGTGAGGACACACCTGAAGATAATCTCAGCTGGATGGAAAGACCCAGGACTTGATGAGGAAGGTCATGGTCAAATTGAGTGTTCTAAGGATGAAGCAATCAAGTTAGTAGGTAAATTATTCTGATTATACATGCAGACAAACAGAGAAGTCCAACAAAATGTGACAGTTTAAGTAAACTCGTTTCACAACTTCAACCCAGGACAATTACTATAGGTCTTGTTGAAAGCAAGAGAGACTGCTCTAGGTCTGAATAAACCAGGTGTTTCAGCTGGGCTCAGTGGCTCAGCCTATAATCCTGAACCTTGAGAGGCTGAGGTGAGTGGATTGCCTGAGTCCACGGGTTCAAGACCTGCCTGGGCAACTTGGTGAGTCCTCATCTCTACAATGAATCAAAAAAAATTAGCCGGGTGTGGTAGTGCACACCTGTAGTTCCAGCTACTTGGAAGGCTGAGGCGGAAGGATCACTGGAACCCAGCAGGTCGAGGCTGCGGTGGCCGGGAGTGGCCGCTGCACTCCAGTCTGGGTGACAGAGACTCCAACTCAAAAAAAAAAAAACACCAGGTGTTTCAGAAGCTGGTAGAGAACACAGACAGGAAGATTTATAACAGTAGTGAGAAGGGAAAAGAAGAAATATCCTAAGACATCTTATCTTTCAACTAATCAAAACCCACCCTTTCTCCAAACTCCAAGCAAGTCCTCTCTGAACCTCTAAGAACCACCACTGGCTTTCAGTCCAAGGTGGCCTCTTTCTCTCATTAGCATGCTTTCTACTGTTCATACCCCTCATTTCTTACCTAATCGTATGCCCCTGTAGCAGCTGTGAACCTTGTGATACCTCCTGTCCCATATCTTGTCTCCCAGCGAGAGTAAAAAGTTCCTGTTATTCTGCAGATACAGGAGCTCAATTACTCTGAGGAGAAATAAATTTTTTTTGAAAAGATGAAGGTATGACTTTTAAACCAATATCTGTCTACAGTTCAGGGTTCTTACATGATTTTGTTTCACTGATGACCTATCGGCCTCCCCACATCTATCTTAATCTCAGAATGCCAAATGCATACAGTCCTCAACAGTTCTGGAGTTTCTCTCAGGTGATGACTCTCAAATTGAGTGTATACAGCTGGCATGCTGCCCCCACCACCCATTAGAAACACAGAACATAATGTTGGAGGCTAATTGTTTTCCAAAGTGTTGAAGATGATGGGGAAATGCCAAGTAACATTTGTAATTTATTTATTTATTTATTTTATTTTATTTTATTTTTTCATTAATCAGTATTTTTTATTATGGTTTTGTGGGGTACAGTTAAGGGTTAGGTGTACAATGATGTTTCATTCAGGCACCCTGTAGATAAGACGTGTTTTCCCATCCCCCGACAGATATTTGCTACTGTTAATCCCATCCCCCTCCCCCCCATAGTTTCCCAGTACCATCCGTCATTTTCTCATAGTATTGCATTGGATGTTCCAGGTCCATTATATGAGTGAGAACATGTGATATTCGGATCTTTGTTTTTGTGAGAGGTCACTCAGTATTGTAGACTCTAGTTCCATCCAGGTTGCAGCGAAATTCATGATTTTGTTCTTTTTTATGGCTGCGTAGTATTCCATAGTGTATATGTACCACATTTTTTTAATCCAGTCCTCTTTTGAAGGGCAGCATGGTTGTTTCCAGGTTCTTGCTATTGTGAACAATGCTGCGATAAACATACGTGTGCAGGTATCTTTTTGATAGAGTGATTTGTGTTCTTCAGGGTATATTCCCAGTAGGGGGATTGCAGGGTCATATGGAAGGTCC
>NW_007233844.1:0-8256 GCF_000164805.1 Carlito syrichta | reverse complement strand
CATTTTTTGTCTTACAAGGGTTCTCTGATTCTCTAGTGTTTGAATGGTTTCATCACTGATGAGATGAGGAAAGTTTTCTTGGATAATTTCATGGGATGCTTATTTCAGGTAGTTTCTGTGTCTCTATCTGCCTCATGGAATCCAATTAATCTTAGGTTATGCCTCTTGAAATAATTGTTCATCACTTGGAGGTTTTGCTCTATCTTTTTAAGCTTCTTTTCTATGTTTTAACAGTGGCAGTGGGTTTCATATTTTTGTCCCCAAGCTCTGAGATTCTTATTCTTGGTTAATTCCACTTTCCATGCTTATCATAATATTATTTATTTCACTCATTGTATTCTTTATTGCTGTTATCTCACTTATCAGATCCTTCATTTTTCCCTATTTTCTCTCCTTAATTGTACTTATTTTCTCTATCGATATCTTGAAATCTGGTTTTGTGGTTTGAGACCAGTCATTCTAAGGACTCTTCATGGTTTCAGTTCTGAAGTCTGTGTTCTCAGTGGTTGACCTCCCAGGGATTTGTGTAAGACCCATATGCTTCCTTTGATTTTTTTTCATTTGGGCACATTTCTCACCCCTATTTTTATCTCTTCTTTAATCCTCTTGTTTTAGAATTTTATCTCTTCTTTAATTCTGTTGTTTAGAAAGAGAGGTAGCTTTTACTTCTGTTTCCACAATCTCCTATTCCTCCATATGTAGACCTATGGTTTTGTTCAATTCTGAAGCTGGACTGTGGGTGGGGGGGCTGTACTTTTTGCAGTTTTGAGATTTTCTTGTTTCTTTTTTATCATAAAGGTGTGGGATACAATTCAGGGTTAGGTATACAAACGTTGATTATGGAGGTACCCTTGTTGATGGGGAATGCCCCTCCCTCCCCTAGCAGTTTTTCTCATCTCCAAATCCCACACCCCTCCCCTGACAGTTTCCCACTACTGCCAGTCCCTTTCTTATGGTATTATAATGTTCAAGATCTCCCTATGAGTGACAACTTATGGTAATTTGTTTTTTGTTTCTGTTATTGATCACTAAGTATGATCGACTCCAAATCCATCCAAGTTGTTACAAAGTCCATATATTTGTTTTTCTTAATGGCTGCCTAATATTCCATTGTGTGTATGTACCACATTTTTTTTATCCAGTCCAGCTGGAGCTCTCATTCAGAAACATTCTTCAGATCCTAGTTTCTGCTGAAATATATGTGGGCCCCCTGGAACCCACTTCCCAATGCCTTCCAATCTGTCCATGCTTTGTCAGTATAGGTTTGCATCCTGAAAGCAAATGAAGTAAGAAAAAATGAAACTAATGGAAAATACAAGAAGAAGGATGTGAAGAAGGTGGAGCAAGAGAAGAAGAAAAGGGAAAACAAACAGGTGTACCAACTCACAAATAAAAGAGACACAAAGTTAGAAAAGATACAAAAACACAGAAAATCATACAAACCCACAAACACCCCTATCAATGTACTGTCCCTGAAAAATACTCATACACAAACAGGAAGTCTGAACTAAAACAGTGTTAAAATAACCGAAACAAAGAAAATATAAAAATGTAACCAACAACAAAAAGAGAGAAAAGAAAAAAACAAAAACAAACGAAAAACAGGCAAAACAAACTAAAAAACAAATCTTCCTCTGAGATTCAGCTATGGTCTTCAGCTCCTCCCCTCTACTCTCAGTGTAGGCTGACACTGTTGCTCTGAGCATGTGAAAGATGCCTCACAGACTACTGTGGAAGGAGGGTGGATCAGATTTGGACTCACTTGGCTTGCTGCCACTGCTTTCAAGTCTCCCCCTGTGATTTGTCATGTGTATGCCTGTTCCAGCATGAGGCTGGTGCGTCTGTCTCTCTGAGTTTGATGGGAAGATTGGGGGTTTGATGGAGCTGGGGGGGAGCAATGCTGGTATCTGCCTGGTTCCAGGTTGAAGAAAATGGCTCTGCTCTCTTTAGGCAGGTTGTCTGACATTTTTCCCTTGCTGTCTTTAGAGTTTTTTCTTGAGTACTTATTTTTGCAGGCATTTACTATGTGTCTAGGGGTTGATATGCTCATGAGATGTCTTGCAGTTGTTCTCTGATTCTGTTGTGCTTCTATAATCATCTCACTGGCAAGATGAAAGACGTTTTCTTGAATGACTTCTTGGAATGTTTGTTCCAAGATGTTTTACATTTCTCTTTTTATTTCAGGAGTGGTTTCTTGATAACATTGCACATGACTTGGAAAGTTATCTTTTTCTTTTTAAGATTTTTTTCTACTTTTAATAGATTGGGTTAATTCCACATTTTATTATTCCAACTCTGAGAGTCTTTCTTTTGCTTGGTCAATTCTGCTTTTCATGATTGTTAGTTTGTTTATTTCATGGATGGAGTTTTTATTGTTGTTATTTCTATGTTTTCTTCTTGAACCTCTCTAGCTCTGTTGTAATTTTATTTAGTTTTAAGCTTTGCATTTCTTTATTTTTATTCATTTTATTCAATAATTCTCTGATCTCTGTGAGTAGTGAGTAGTTATCGTGGGAAATAGCTATTGTTTGAACCCCAGTAGTTATTCTTTCTAGCACTGACACTTTGCTGGTTCTATAAAAATTTCTGACTGTTTTTTCAATGGTTTTCCTTCATGTATAAAATCTCTAATCTTTCTGTTTAATTACTCAGTAGAAAATGGAGAATAAGTCACTTTTGATATTTGTTCTACTTTTTGTCCTTCTGTGAGTCAGGGTTCCTAGTTTGTACAACTATGAAGTAGGGTTTGGGGGTCAGAGGTTCTGTCTCTTTATAATTTTGAGCACATACTGAGGGAAGGGGGTAGCAAGGATTATGAATCTATTGGCAGACTATAATATTAGTTCTCTGGTGAAGGGCCCAGCTAGAACTTGCCCTTCATCTCTGTACAATGTGACTTTACTATTCATATGCTTTCATAGTCACTGTATTCAAGAGAATATATAAGTTGGAAAAGAGAAAAAATGTGAATAGAAGAGAAATTGAGAAAAAGTGGAAAGAAAAATTTAAAAAGGATAAAAATCACTACACAGATAAAGAAAGAACAAATAAAGAGAAAATGGAAAGAAAAGAGAAAAATAACCAAGATCTAGCATCCAAATTATAAAATCAAAATAAATAAATAAATAAACCAATACTCCTCCAAAACAAAACAAACAGAAAAGGAGGAGGATGAGGAGGAGGAGGAAAAAACTTTAGTAAAGAGTCCTCTGATGAAGTTTACCTTGGCTGAGATGGTTATTCTTGGTTGAAATTGTTTATCTTTTAGAACTTTGAAGAAAGGGCTCCAAGCTCTTCTAGACTGAAGAGTTTCTGTAGATAAGCCTGCTGCTTTTCTCATGGTCTTCCATGGTAGTAATCTAACCATTTTCTCTTGCTGCCTTTAGGATTTTTCTTTTATACTTACTTTGTTTAAGTGAATTATTATGTGTCTAGGAGTTGGTCTTCTCATTTGTTGTCTTGCAGGGGCTCTCTGAATCTCTTGCTTTTGAATTTTCACATCACTGATGAGATGAGGAAACTTTTCTTGAATAATTCCATGGAATGTTTGTTCCAGCGTGGTCTCTGTCTCTCTTTCTGCCTCAGGAAGTCCAATTACTCTTATTTTCTGTCTCTTGAAATAGTCGCTCATCTCTTGAAGGTTTTGTTCTGTCTTTGAGCTTCTTTTCTATGTTTTTGACAGTTTGATTCAGTCCTATATTTTGGTCCACAAGCTCTGATATTCTTTCTTCTGCTTGGCTAATTCTGCTTTCCATGCTTATGAGTTTGCTATTTATTTCATTCACAGTATTCTTTACTGCTGTTATCTCAGTTATCAGCTCCTCTTGTCTTTCCCAAATTCTTCTTAATTTCTCCATTAATGTCTTGATATCTGTGTTTGTAGTTTGAGACCGGTCATTCTGGTGGCTCTTCATTGTTTGCATTCCAAAGTCAGGTTTCTCAGTGTCTGACCTCCCAGGGGACTTTGAGAGACCCATATTCATCTCTTAGTTTTTCTCCATTTGTGTAGTTTTTTCTCTCCACCTTTTCCTCTCCTTCTTTAATTCTGTTTTTCAGGAAAGGTGGGGTTGCTTTTACTTCTTTTTGTTCAATCTCTAATTCTTCCTTATGAGGGTCCTCTGTTTTGTTCACTTTTAAGGCTGGACTGTGGAGGCTGTACTTTTTGAAGTTTTGAGGTCTAACTGAGGGGAATGCTGTGATGCAAAATCCATAGGAAGATCCCAATATTCACCAACAGGAGTATTGACACACTGGAACCTACTTCCCACTGCCTTACAATCTATCCATGGGGTAGGGTTTAGGTTTTCTCCCTTAGAAACAAGGTGGAGGCTGCTTGGATATGGCTGGGGCAATACAAATCTCTGCCTGTAAAATGGTTGCCGTGGGCAGCTGCTCTTTTGCCAATTCTTTCTCTTGACTCATCTTTTCTCTCCACTTGTCCGAGTCTGTAGATGATCCACCATGATGGGCGATGTTGTGTGTCCAGCATCAGACGCTGGTAACCAGCGATATGACTGGGTGTCACATTTTCATGTACCACCAGTGGCTTGGTGTGGAGTAGGGAGCCTGGAATTACTGGGCTGGAGCTGAGAGCAGCAGTGTTAGCAGCTGGTAGCAAACAGCAGTAATCCCTTGCAGAGCCCTTAGTGCTATGAGGCTGTTTGCTCCGAGAGACTGGCTATAGCAGCCACCCCCCATGTAGGCAGCAGCTGTGAGGGTGCATGGAACTTCCTTTAGGAGTCAGCTTTTGTGGAGATCATCACAGTTCAGCTTTCCCCATCACCGTCTTGCTGAGTCCAAATTCACAGACCATAAGAGATAAGATAGACAAGTGGGACCTCACTAAGTTGACAAGCTTCTGCAAAGCCAAAGAAACCCTCAAGAGAGCAGGGAGACAGCCCACAGACGGGGAAAAATTATTCACCAACTCCATGTCTCACAAAGGCCTAAAATCAAGGATCTACAAAGAACTCAAACGTGCTGAAAAGAAAAAAAAAAAACCATTACACAAGGGGGAAAAGATATGAACAGACACTTCTCAAAAGAAGACATACCAGTGGCTAACAGATAGATTAAAAAATGTTCAACCTCACTGGTCATCAAGGAGATGCAAATTAAAACTACCCTGAGATACCACCTAACTTCTGTCACAATGATCATTATCAATAACTCAAGCAATTAAAGATGCTCGAGAGGATGTGGCGAAAAGGGAAAACTTCTACACTGTTGGTGGGAGTGTAAACTAGTACAGTCCTTGTGGAAAGCAGTGTGGTGAATCCTAAAAGCTCTGAAAATCGACCTTCGATATCATCCTGCAATCCCTGTACTGGGAACATACCCTTAAGAACTCAAATCACTCTATAAAAAAAATACCTGCACACGTATGTTTATCACAGCATTATTCACAATAGCAAGATCATGAAGCCAACCATGCTGTCCATCAAAAGAGGACTGGGTTAAAAAATTGTGGGACATATACACAATGGAATATTATACAGCCGTATAAAAGAACAAAATCATGAATTTGGCAGGAACCTGGATGGAATTAGAATTTATAATAATGAGTGATCCCTCACAGAAACAAAGATCTGAGCATCACATGTTCTCACTCATAAGTGAAATTTGAATAACTACCATAATACTATAAGAAAAGAATTGACAGTGGCAGGAAACAATTGGAGGGGCAGGGAGGGGAAGGAAGGTGGGGTTAATGGCAGTCAATATCTGTCTGGGGAAAGGCGGAGCACACTTCATAAACAAGGGTACCTGCACAATGAATATTTGTATACCTAACCATTAACTGTAACCCACAACTATACTACAGTTAAGGGTTAGGCATACAGTTAGGTGTCTTATATATATATATATATATATGAGTTCTCAGCTTTAGCATGCCTCTTTGTGAAGGGGGTCTCCCTCACCTGATGGGTTCTGCGACTGCAGAGTTGTTACTGCCTCTTCCAATTCACTGATGCATCTTAATGTATTAAGAATCTTCATCTTCTGCCCCCCACATGGCAGTCGTTGCATACCTATGTGAGGGAAGGGGACCAAATTAACTTGTCACAGCATTTTTCAGAATCTCATCCCCTTAATTTCTTTCACAGCTTTGTTACAGCTCCCAGGTCATGCATTCAGTTCTGGGAAATGGGGCTTCCTGCTTCTATTCTGTCCTCCTGCTCTCTTTCACCTGTTAGGGCCTGGGGAGGAGAGTCAGTTAAGAACTTACCAACCTCCTGGGCAGTTCTACTGTCTGTGTCTATCGCCCAGAAGCTGGTTCAGGGTGGAGAGTGGATAGTCTGGGCTTCCACATCTGCTGTTATCCTCCAGAGCTTGTGCACTTGGAACAATGTTCTCTGAGATCACAAAGAATAACCCCAATGAAACACAGAGATAGAACCTGTTCTGCAGATGCAGTTCTGTTGTTTTGAGGAGGCTGTCCAGGACCACTTCTTTGTCCAGTTGTTAGAAAGTCTGCTCATTTTATCTGACAGATGCTATTCCTATTACCAGTGGGGTCGATAGTTCCCTCTTCAGCAGCTACCACATGCTGTTGATCTTGGGACCAAGTGACAAGGCTCTCGAGCCCTGTTGAGGCTCAGAGTGTCATCTCCCCACTGTTTCCTTGGGACTCTGCCTCAGTCTTCCTTCACTGCACACCCTTTATAGACCTAGCTGCCAGCATTCAACCTGGGACTGTGGTGTTTGGATTAGCAATCATCCCAGAAGTTATTCCCAGGAAAATCTCTGCTGATTTTAGAAAATGGCACCCAGTTTTTGTGCTCCAGGAAGCACTAGCATATAATCAGAGCAGCTGTGGCACCAGTGGCATCACCAAGATTGTCCTGGCCACTTGCTCCCACTTACACACAGAAACAAAGAATTGTCCATACAATAATAAACACACACACACACACACACACACACGCACACACACAGGAACTCATGCAGTCTAACTGATTATGCCCCCAGAAAATCAAAAAGTATTGCGGCAAACTGACCTGCTCACCATCTTGACAATGGTGCTGCTTATGTGAATATCTATTAATTTTACGTTTTATATATCTGAAATTTATCATATGCCAATAGAAACACATTAAAATTATCAGAAATAGCATGTGATTAATAATAAGTAGATAAGTAGTGATGGACAGTTAGATAATAATGCATGCAACATCAGACTCCTGATAATACATCTGCATGAACCTGCAGGTAAATGCAAGAATACTTCTATGTCACTTCATGTTCTTATTTAGGATACTTGTTCTGCAAAGTTTATCAAGCATATCTGGTTGTGCCCTGGGTTGTTTCAGAAAGGAGTCTGGTCCAGTGGTGAGGAGTACAGGTCCAGTTCCAAGAATAACTCTCACCAGTTGTAGCTCTTAGACTTATCACATATAACTTTCATGCTCTGGGTTTACTTTTAATCTGTAATTGGAGGAAACATTCACTCCTACAAAACATAATTTTTGTGCATATGAAAATCAGATATTTCAATGTGAGTTAATTATTTATTGCAGTATAATCTTTCTCTTCTGCTCTGAACTCTTCTCTCTCTGTTGCATGCCACAGAGTTTGCTATATAGTAGGAGACATGAATATAGTGTCCTCCCTCTGCAGATTAAAACCAGCCCCTTTCTGAACCTTGGGTTCTGAAAGAGGAACCAGGGCCCTGGGATTCTCAGGGGCTGTGGGACAGAACACAGACAAGTCACCACAGATTTTAGGACCCATGATTTTTTTCCTGTTGATATTTTAAAAGATGACTCATGGACACTAGAGATTTTGAATATGAAAGTGAGTTAGTGAAACATTTGGAATGTATGATGATTTTTTACTAGGCTGTCTCTGTGTTTGCAGGGGTACAGTGTGAGGTACAGCCAGGGGGATCTAGGGAAAAATTGGTCAAGCCTGGTCAGACTCTCCTGTGTGGTGTCTGCATTCACTTTTGATGACTATGGCATGAAGTGGTCCAACAGGCTCCAAGAAAGGTGCTAGAGTGGGTCGCAGTGATTAGTTGGGATGGTGGTAGCTCATACTATGCAGACTCTGTGAAGGGTTGATTTACCATCTCCAGAGACCACGCTAAGAACACACTATGTCTGTGAATGAATAACCAGAGAGCCGAACAAATGGTAGGGTATGACTGAAAGAGATACAGTGAGGAGGTATCAGTTTGGGCCCAGGCACAAACTTCCCTATAGAAAGACAGGAAAGTGCTGTGATTCAGGGTATACTTGGGACTACCAGGGGATG
>NW_007233843.1:3288-7017 GCF_000164805.1 Carlito syrichta | reverse complement strand
CAGTGTAGAAGTGTTCCCTTTTCAACCACACCCTCTCCAGCAGCTGTTATTTTTGAGTTGTTGATAATTGCCATTCTGACTGGAGTTAGGTGGTATCTCAGTGTGGTTTTGATTTGCATCTCCCTGATGATTAGTGAGGTTGAGCATTTCTTCATGTGTTTGTTGGCTGCTCGAATGTCTTCTTTTGTGAAGTGTCTGTTCATGTCTTTTGCCCATTTTATAATGGGGTTGTTTGTTTTCTTCTTTTCAGTACGTTTCAGTTCCTTGTAGATCCAGGATGTTAAGCCTTTGTCAGACCTAGAGTTGGCAAATACTTTTTCCCAGTCTGTAGGCTGTCTCCCTGCTCTCTTGATGGTTTCTTTGGCTTTGCATAAGCTTGTCAGTTTAATAAGGTCCCATTTGTCTATCTTCTCTCTTAAGTCCTGTGGGTTTCGGGTTTTGTACATGAATTGGATGCCAGTTCCGATTTCCATGAGAGTATTTCCTTCCTTTTCTAAGGTTCTTATGGTTGTGAGGTTTTACATTTAGGTTTCTGATCCATTTGGAGTTAACCTTTGTGCATGGGGATAGATAGGGGTCCTGTTTCAATCTTCTGCATGTGGTCAGTCAATTTTCCCAGCACGATTTACTGAATAGGTTCTCCTCTCCCCATTGGTAGGTGGTGGGGGCTTTGTCGAAGATGAGTTGGTTGAGAAATTGAGGTTTTGCTTCTGGAATCTCAATTCTGTTCCATTGATCTACATGCCTGTTCCTGTACCAATACCAAGCTGTTTTGATGATTGTAGTTTTATAGTAAAGTTTGAAATCTGGTATTGTGATACCACCTGCTTTGTTTTTTTTGCTGAGGATTGTTCTGGCTATTCTTGGACGTTTGTGTTCCATATGAATTCCTGTGTTGTTTTTTCTAGGTCTGAGAAGAATGTTGTTGGTAATTTAATGGGTATTGCATTGAATTTATAGATTGCCTTAGGTAAAATGGAAATCTTCACAATGTTGATTCTTCCGATCCGTGAGCATGGGATATTTTTCCACTTGTTCGTGTTAGCTTTGATTTCGTTGAGCAGTGTTTTGTAATTTTCATTGTAAAGGTCTTTCACGTCTCTGGTCAGGAAGAAGCCAAGGTATTTCATTTTTTTGGTGGCTATTGTGAATGGAACTGTGCTTTTTATTTGGGTCTCTGTTTGTTTATTATTGGTGTAGAGAAATGTGATTGTCTTTTGTACATTTATTTTGTATCCTGAGACTTTGCCAAAGGCTTTTATCAATGTAAGGAGGCCTTTGACAGATTCTCTTGGGTTTTCAAGGTACACCATCATATCATCTGCATAGAGAGATTACTTGACTTCCTCTTTTCCTATTTGAATACCTCTGATTGCCTCCTCTTCTCTGATTGCTTTAGCCAGGACTTCCAATACTATGTGCAATAACATTGGCTATTCTGTCATATCTGCAACACAGTGGTTTCTACAATTTGCATGTTTGGAAGACAGACACATGCATGGCTACACACATAAAAAATTCAACAACACAGCATATAAATGTTTCCCGGTATACGGTATGCTTTTCTTTACTCTCCATATGATATTATTTACATTTGTGATCCTAGATTTTTGTCAGGCTTTTTGTTATTATTTTCTTTTATTTTTAAAGACTGGTTTTTAATGCAAAATACAGCATTGGGCTTCTTTTCCTCTTGCCTTTATTTGACTATGAAGTACATAATAAACAAACAAATTCTCTGGGACTAAGATTCTTTTCTATATTTCTAACATAACTAAGATGGTTTTCCTTGAAAATAGAACCTTAAAAATCAAGACAGGCAGACCCAAGTGAGCCCTTAGGATACAGAGAACAGCAAAACATCCTAAGAACTCGTATGTATGGCTATGTCATCATATTGAAACAAGTTTTTATAATTGTCACTGAAATTTTGAATCAGAGATATCTTTAAAATGGTTGTAGTGAGGTAAATCCAAGCAAAAATGGCAGAAAAATGACTTCTGAAAACTCTTTGTTCCATTAAAGCAATGAGAACACTGGCAAAAGTTCTCAGAATCAACTTTTTCAAAACTTTGAAAATGAACCAAAGGTTTGCAGCAATCTAAAGAGTATCAATTCAAGAAAAATGACTTTTTAAAATAACTTCAGTAATAACAGAAGTTTTGTGGCATTTTAATTTGCCCCATCATCTTCTCTTCCCAGCTTTTCCATAGCTTTGAAACTAATATCCCACAACCAGGGTGAAGACCAGCATCCTGAATGGCAGAATCATTGGAGCTACTATGTGACCAGCCTGATGGTTCCCTGGAAGACCCCATTCACAACACCATCTTTATTTGACCTGTCTTGACACTTGACCAGTGAAATCAGCCCTTTCTCCAGAAGTATTTATCCAAAACAATCAGAGACAATTGTTTAACATCATGGGTACTTGAGATGGCTGAAAACAATTGAGACAAACAATAGGCTAATCAAAAAGTTGGGGGAAAAAAAGCTGAAAAATAAGATATCCATGGATGACTTTGAATTACTCTGACATATTCTTTTGAACCAAGGAGGCTACATGCATTGGAAGACTTGTTCATATTCTTATGGTTGTGTACATCCTTAAAATATGATAAGGCCCCAAGCTCTCACTTCTGGCCAGTCTCAAAGTTTTGTGCAAGCAAAAAATGAAGACCAAAACACAGATATGAAATATTTGACTGATAGTTGAGGACATGACCCAATATGCACACAGAGTCCTTTGACAAACAGGAAGACACTTATAATTTGTAGGCATTTAAGAAAATCTCTACACAAACATTAGTTGACTATGAAGCTAACTAAGCAGGGGGTTTATTGCCACACACAATAAAGAATACAGGCTTTATACAATTAGGCTAGGAAAACTACTAACCAAATACCAATACAATAACAACAACAAACAACAGCAACAATAAATCCTGGAGAAGGGGAGAAATCTGAAGTCTAGTTTTATAATTTTATATTAATTAAAATGATCTGTTTCACAAAAGTTATGAGACACACAAACAAACAAGAAACTTAGGCCTATATTCAGGGAAAAATGAACCAGTAAAATCTGCCCCAGAAGTCCAGGGTTTTTACTTACTAGATAAAAATTTTCAGGCCAGTGATCTTCAAATTATGCACAAAGAATTAAAGAAAAATATAAGAATTGTGTCTTACTGAAGATGATATAAAGAGATAAACACAGTAGTAGATTTTAATAGCTATTAAAGTTATATAAAAAAGCACGAAATAGAAATTCTAAAGTTGAAAGCACAATAAATGAAATAAAAATTCACAGCAGATCTGAAAATGCAGACAAATTAGTGAACTTGAATATATGATATTATCTAGCCTGAGAAACAGAAAGAAGAAAGAAAAAAGAAAAATGAACAGTCTCAGAGACTTTTGAGACACCACCAACTAAATTAGCATATGCATCATTTTGTATCTAAAGAAAAGGAGACAGAGAAAAGGACAGAAAGGTTTTTTTGAATAAATAATGACTGAAAACTCTTCAATATTTATAAAAACATTAATAAGCACATTTAAGAAGCTCAATTAACTGCAAGTAGTTAGAGAAAGAGATCTATACCAAGACACATCACAATCAAACTGTTGAATACCAGGAAAACAACAGCAACAAAAACAACAAAACCCTCAGCTAAGTATTTTACATCTGTCATAAATAAAGGAGAAATCAGAACATTACCAAGTTAA
>NW_007233843.1:2544-3268 GCF_000164805.1 Carlito syrichta | reverse complement strand
ATGGTTTTCCTTGAAGATAGAACCTTAAAAATCAAGGCAGGCAGACCCAAGTGAGCCCTTAGGATACAGAGAACAGCAAAACATCCTAAGAACTCGTTTGTATGGCTATGTCATCATATTGAAACAAGTTTTTATAATTGTCACTGAAATTCTGAATCAGAGATATCTTTAAAATGGTTGTAGTGAAGTAAATCCAAGCAAAAATGGCAGAAAAATGACTTCTGAAAACTCTTTGTTCCATTAAAGCAATGAAAACACTGGCAAAAGTTCTCAGAATCAACTTTTTCAAAACTTTGAAAATGAACCAAAGGTTTGCAGCAATCTAAAGAGTATCAATTCAAGAAAAATGACTTTTTAAAATAACTTCAGTAATAACAGAAGTTTTGTGGCATTTTAATTTGCCCCATCATCTTCCCTTCCCAGCTTTTCCATAGCTTTGAAACTAATATCCCACAACCAGGGTGAAGACCAGCATCCTGAAAACCACTGAAGGTGGCAGAATCATTGGAGCTACTATGTGACCAGCCTGATGGTTCCCTGGAAGACCCCATTCACAACACCATCTTTATTTGACCTGCCTTGACACTTGACCAGTGAAAACAGCCCTTTCTCCAGAAGTATTTATCCAAAACAATCAGAGACAATTGTTTAACATCATGGGTACTTGAGATGGCTGAAAACAATTGAGACAAGCAATAGCTAATCAAAAAGTTGGGGGAAAAAA
>NW_007233843.1:0-2524 GCF_000164805.1 Carlito syrichta | reverse complement strand
AAAGGACAGAAAGGTTTTTTGAATAAATAATGACTGAAAACTCTTCAATATTTATAAAAACATTAATAAGCATATTTAAGAAGCTCAATTAACTGCAAGTAGTTAGAGAAAGAGATCTATACCAAGACACATCACAATCAAACTTTTGAATACCAGGAAAACAACAGCAACAAAAACAACAAAACCCTCAGCTAAGTATTTTACATCTGTCATAAATAAAGGAGAAATCAGAACATTACCAAGTTAAGAAAATAAGCGAATTTGTCACTAGCAGATTTGCTCTGCATGAAACACTAAGGGAGTCCTTCAGGTTGAGATGAAAAGGCACTAGACAATAATTTGAATACATATAAAAAATAAACAGCACCAATAAAGGTAACTATGTATTTAAATATGCACAGATAGTATAAATGCATTTTTGTTTGTAACAAATTTTATCATTTATCTGATTTAAAAGACAACTGCATAAACAACAATTATAAATTTGTGTTGATGGACTTGCAAGGAAAATAAATTAAGGCAATCAATTGGAAAAGAAAAAGTAAACCTATCTCTATTTGCAGATGACATAATCTTGGATATAGAAAATCATAAAGAATTAATTTAAAGCTATTAGAACTAATAAAGAAGTTCAGCAGAGCTGGCAAAGACTGGAGAAAATCCAGATAAGTTCTAGGAAGCACAATAAGCACACAAAAGTTGTAAGATGATGTGAATAAACAAAATTCAACTATATTTCTATACCTTAACAATGAGCCTTTAGGAAAGAGGGAGCACACAGCATCAGTAAGAATTTCTGATTCCAAACCAGGTGAAATGAGGACCAATCGGAGGCCTAAACTTCACTTGTATAATGACCACTTATGGACCTAATCCTGAATTGTACCCCACATCTTTAAAATAAAAATTAAACAATAAAATTTACATCATGCCAAAAGAATAAAATATTGAATAATAAATGTAGCAAAATAATGTAAGACTTGTACATGTTTTAAAAACTACATTATTTAAAAATTAAGGAAGACCTAAATAAATTTAATCCATGTTTATAGGTTAATAATCTTGATATTGTTAAGATGACAATACTCCCCAAATTTATCTAAAGACTTAGTGCAATTTCTGACAAAATCAAAATTACCTTTATACAGAAATTCACAGAATAATTCTAAAATAATATAGAAATGTGAAGAGTACAGAATAGCCTGAATAATTTAGAAAAAAGATGAATAAATTTGAATGACTTGCTCTTTCTGATTTTAAAAATTTCCGGCAAATCTACAGTAAATATGTGGTACAGACATAGGATAGACATATAAATTAATGGACTAGAACATTAAGTACAGAAATAAATCCATACATGTATTGCTAATTAATTTTCTAAAAGGTTGACAAGACAACTTAATAGAGAAAGAAGAGTCTTTTCAGGGAACTGGATATCTACATGGGGAAATATAAAATGAAGCTTGACCTCTACCTTATACTATACATAAAGATTGGTTCAAAGGGATCATAGGCCTAAATATTAATGCTAAAAACAGAAGAAAACAGATTTTCTTAATGACAATGTGAATGACATTGACTCAAACAATGATTTCTTAGGTATTACATCAAAACACAAGTAACAAAAGAAGAAAATGGAAAATTATCAAAATAGAGAAATTTTGTGTTTCATAGATCTGTATTAGTAAGTTGAAAAGAAAACTCACACAAAGGGGGAAAATATTTGCAAATACCATTCATCCTTGAACAACATAAGGGTTGGGGTGCCAACTTCCTGCACAATTAAAAATCCACATATAACTTTTGACTCCCCCCCAAATGTAAATACTAATAGCTTATTGTTGGCTGAAAGCCTTACTGATAACAAAGTTGATTAACATTTATATGTATTATGTACTATGAGTGGGAACCAACAGAAATCATTGGGATTTATTTATTTTAAAATAGTATATTTTTTCTTACTTGTTTAAATTTTGTTACTTTTAGCATACTCTCTGCTTGATGCAATACACCAATCTAGACACTATTTCCACTGCACAAAACACCTTTTAAACTCATGAATTTTTATGTCTTTTAATGCTTCTGTCATCTTTTGTTTTACCTCATCCACATTGGCAAAATGTTTCCCTTTGAGGACTTTTTTTCACTATGGAAACAAAAAAAGTCGCTCAGGGCGACTGTTTGAGTGGATAATAGGGATCATGTCATTTTGGTCAAAAACTGCTGAACACTCAACATGGTGTAGGCAGGTGCGTTGGTCATGGTGGGAAAACCAGTCACCTATTGGCAACAACTCGAATGTTTCTGCCACATAGAACGACACAAACTTCTCAAAACTTCCACATGAAAACTTTGGTTGACTGATCTGGAGGAAAAAATTCTGAGTGTACACAAGGGGCCCAGCCTCCAAAAGATAACTCCAGTTTTGGGGTGGTCCCCCTAGTACATAAAGTAAACTAGAGAAAATGCTATTAAAAAACATAAGGAAGAGAAAATAGACTTACTATTTACTAAGTGGATGCGG